>NW_020448097.1:0-21084 GCF_003343035.1 Apteryx rowi | reverse complement strand
CACTATAACTCTCCCCTTCCCCCATCTTTCCTAGTTTAAAGCCCTCCTTACCAGGTTGGCCAACCTGTTGGCAAAGACCCGCGTGCCCCGCCTCGTGAGGTGGATCCCATCTCTCGCCATCAGTTGTCGATCTTCAGACAGGGTCCCATGGTCGTAGAAACCAAAACCCTGTTGCCAACACCAGCGGCACAGCCAGTCGTTAACCTGGAAAGTTCATCAAGCCTGTGTCACTCCCCCTTCCCGAACATAGTCATCATATCCTCAGTCTCAAATAACTGCAAAGGAAGAGCAAGAGCTATATGTTACTGCCCTGGTGAGGTACAAAGGGGTTACTGCATGTCAGCAGCCACACTACAGACCCTGGGTCCATATGACATGGATAGTTCCTTTCACATCACACACTAAGTCTGCACACAGACTGTTCTCTCAAAACAGCTGACAGGGCTTAAGAGTTGCTCTGGATCCTGCATAGCTCTACTTTCATGACAGGCATGGTTCCAGGTAACAGAAGTCTAGTATACCTGCTCCTCAGAATTCACCTCAGCAATTAGGCAGTTTCTAAGGGTAAGGCAACCTCTGACTCTGCTCCAGGCTCTTCACAGGCCTACCAACATACCTTTGAAATATTTAACATGCATTCCCAGTATCTGTATTATGAAAGCATCCACCCCATCAACACACACTGATCACAAACACAATTGCTGCAGAGCAATAGGAAGATAGAGTCCATGCAGCCTCTGGGAAGCAAGCACAGCTGGCAAGCTACTAACCTCTTCTACTTCAGCCTGTGCCTGCTGCAGCCGATGGTTAATACTGGCATTAGAGGACTGCTCGAGGGGGCCCCACCAGGGGCTCCCTCTTCTGAGGCTCCAGGAGCAGGTTGCTGAGCGGGATCAGACCTGAGGAGACACACATACCAAAGAGAAAGTCTAGTCAGGTGCTCAGTCTGGTGAGGAGAGACTCGGTATCCGGTCTGGATTCGAAGCAGACAGCAGCCTCAAGGCTGGGGCAGCGGGCCCGCGCCCTGCCCAGCACGAGCAGCCGGAAAGCCCCGGGCAGCCGGCCCCCCGCCCAGCTCGGCGCCCACCCCCACGGACCCGCCCCCGCGCGGGCACCCACATCGCCTCGCCGGACCGGGGCCGCCAAGCACACCACAGGCAAACCACTGCACCACCACCGACACCACAACTACCTTCACTCCCCCCCCCGGCCTTATATAGCGGTAGAGGCCCAGCCCACAAAGCATATAGCCAATGAGAAGTGGCCGCAGACCGAGACCAGCAAATCAACTCCGCTGGTCACCGCCCCGCTCCTCCTGGCTGTAATTGAAGCATCCTGCAACCTGCCTGAGCCACGCCCCATCCCGCCCTTTCCTGGCTTTCTAGCCAATGGGATAAGCCCACCGCCTGTAGCCCACTTTGAGGTCGTCCAATCGGAGCAGAGCCACAGCTCTGCTTCCTAGCCAGGCATGCGCGAGCTGCGCGGCGCCCCGCCCCTGCGGAGCAGCCGGCGGGGGCGCGCGGTGGTAAGTAGCGCGCGGCGAGGGGAGGGGTCCCGGCTCCGGCCCGGCCCGGTCCGGTGTGGTCTGGTCCAGTCCAGTCCAGTCCGGTCCGGGCGTCTGTCTCGTGAGGCTCTGCAGCAGTGCCAGGCCTGGGGGGACTCCAGCAGCGGGCCTAGGACGTCACATCACACCGGCCTGAGGCGGCGGTCCCTGTCCACAGACATAGGCACCCCTTCCCCAAAGGCCCTGGACAGGCTGTTCCCTGCCCTTGGCCCTGTGCCGGGGCCTGGCCCCACCCGTATCCTGGCACTGGCTGCGGCTGCTGGAGGGAGGTGTACGCCTAACCCGCTCCCCTCAGCATGTGTGACATAGCCCCATCTACCAAAACTGGGCCTTGTCACCATGCTGTTTGAGGCCATCCGGTTATTATCCTTTTAGAAAAAGGGGTCACAGAAGTCCTGAAGGCCTTACTGAGATCCTACCTCTTCCTATCCTCTTTGCCCTTCCAAACCCAGCGTGTGCTGTTGTCTTTAAAAGCTAGTGCTGCAGAATGACTTCATTTTATCTGTGCCTGTAATGTGTTTATTGGCTATAGTTAAGTCACTGCCAGTGTTGCTGCAATTTAGGTATGGTGTTGTTGGCATGCTTCCATCATACAGTACAGCATAAAAAAAAAATATAAATGAATCCCTGAAGTGGCTGCATTCAAACCTTAGATGCCAAGCTGAGGGAAATTAGGCTCCAGCAGCAGCCTCAAGAACAGTTATGCATTTTGTTTTTTCCCCTCTAAAGATTCTGTAAAGTGCACTGGATCAGAAGGGAGCATTCATCAGTTCAGGATGAAAAGGGAAGTAAGAACATAATGGAACAAGAAGTCTCCCCATACAACTTCCCATGTGGTGAGTAGGGTAGCAAATGGCTGGTTCAGACCAACATTGAACTACATTTTTCTTTCATAAGGTGAAACAGGCCACAAATAAAAGTTTTTAGTGACAAACCTAGAAGACCCGTAGATAGACAAGATGGACACAAAAGAGTGTGGTACAAGGAAGATGAGTTGATATAGGGTTGTGGTGAGAGCCAGATGATTTGCAGATTGGACTGTTTGAGTGTTAAAGAGCAAACCATCTGTAGCCTCAGCAGAACTGAAGGCTTTTAAGCTGTGCCGTTAGACAAGGTGAATGGACAAGTTGTGGAAAAAGTTTCTGTTGCTTGGTGACCTTTCCACAGTAGTGGGAATAGCCATTGTGAATAACAGGAGATGGAGCTGACTGAACCTTTGGTGTGGCTCACACAGCTCATGTTCCCCTTCAGACCAATGGCTCATATAGCCCAATATCCTGTCCCTAAACATGACAAGTCAATGCCTAGGGACTGTGAGCTGAGGAAGCGTACAAGATACTTTCCTCTGATACTCTTCCAATTTCTGACTATTTTCAGCCCAGGATTTCCTGCACATGTGGTTTACCTAGGTAGTAACTCCCAATGGCTCTCTCCCATGTGCTTCTTCAGTCTCCCCCCTGAACCTGTGCAAATTTCCTGAGTCCACAACATCTTTTGTCACAGAGTCCTGGAGCAGGTCTGCTGCCTTGCTCCGAAGAATGTGGACTTCACACTTGCTTCACTTCAGCTTGATCTTCCTAAAGCTTAGACTTAAAGGAGACTCTTCATTCCCTGCCTCTTGCAACCCAGGACTTTTAAAGATAGAACAGCTTTGCTCTGTAACAGGATACATCAAATCACTAGATTGGTCCCCAGTTACCTAGCAGCCAGGATGACAACTGATGGGGAGGAGATAGACAGATGTGTGCTCATTTTACAGGTTTTTCTGAAGCACATAATAGCAGAATTTGTAAGAAACAGTTTGCTGGACTAGAGGGATCCCAGCTTTGACTCACTATAACTTTCCCTCTAAAGGAACCCAGAAACAGTTAAAGAAAACTTCTAGAAGTTGGAGGGGTTTTTTTTAAATATTTAAGCTGCCTGAATTACTTTTGCAGAGCTTGACGAAATTATTAACCAAAGGCCACATGCTCAATAAGTGTCTTCCGTATGGAGATTAAGTCACCATCAACATGAAACAGAGACAAATCCTGTTCTAAAGGCAGGCTTTCATGCAGTTCAACTAACATTTGAATCATTCACACTTAATATTAATCACTGATAAGTGAAGGGCAAGGGGGACAAAGAGTCAGCAGGAAGGAGTACTGGGGGGCACATTTATAGCTAGCTTATGAATTTGGATATGGGGAAGATGGAAAATACTGAAATTACCACGCAGGACCTGGAGCTCATGGAAACTGAAAGAAAGCTGGAGGCCTGGCCAAGAATGGAGGACTCTCAGACAAAGGTAAGAGATACAGACTGGAACAGCTGTCTGTAAGGAGAAGTACATCAGAGATGGTTGAGAGGGCAGAACTCACAAAGAGGAGCTCAGGCCTGGAGCACCAGGAGGATTTGGGGGCTGGGCCAGAGATGCATAGCGAAAGTTTTACAAAGCACTGGGAGACATCTGTAAGAAAGTTGACTTTATTCCAAGTGCGACACCACAAAACCACACTCCATGTGCCGAACCCACAGCTGCTCCTAGCGGTGCTTCCCCGTGCGATTGAAGCGCCTGTACAAGTACCGGATCCTCTTGTTGAGTTTGTGGTAGTCATCCACAAACATCCGATCTCCCACCACCTGCTTTTTGCGAATGCACCGCTGCAGCTCATTCCCCCGCCAGCCCCGCAGCCACTTGGGCCCCACGATGAGGTCCTTAGGGTGGGCCTTGAAGTCACCTGAGGAGGACAGAGAAGAGAATGAGAGGCCCTGGAAGAGACAGCTGGCCCCAACCGCCTTCCCCAGAGGAGTCTGTGGCTTTCAGGTGGGTCTGGCTTCCCTCCCCTCCTCACCCGGAGGCCGCGGTGGGGGGGACGGGGGGGCCTTACCCAGGATCCCCACGTTGTCGTAAACCCCGAACAAGGCTCGCTTCTCTGTCCAGCGATCCACCTGCTTGGGCTGCGGCGGCTCCTTCACGTGGGGAACCCGGGCCGCCCCTGCCGGGGGAGAGGAAAGGGACAGTCACTGGGGAGCGTGGGGGCCGGACCCCCAACCAGGCCGCCCCTGAGCGCGCCCCCTCACCGCAGCTAATGCTCCGCGCGGCCCGCGGCAGCAGCGCGGCGCGGCCCAGCAGGGCCCGTCCCGCCGCCTGCACCAGCGCCGCCATCGCGGTGCCTCCGCGGGCGGGCTCCGCTCCCCACCGCCGCCCTGGGGGGTGTGCCCTCGGCTCGGCTCCGCCCCGCCCCCTCCGGTTGCAGTGGCGGTCGGGAAACGGCAGGCGGGGGGGGGAATGACGTCGCGCGATGGAGGTGGGGGGGAAAGGGAGCCGGCGATTGGGCAAGACGTTGGCGGGCGACGAGGCTGCCGGGCGCTGATAGGGCGAGGCAAGGGGCGGGGCGAGCACTGCGCGCGCGCGCTGTTTTGAGTGCCCGGGCGTGGGAGGCGGTGGCTGTTGAGGTTCGCCATGTCGTCTCCGCCATGGGAGTTTCACCTGCCGCTGGCCCCCGGCGACCTGCTGCGGGGCGGCGGGCCCGGGCGCTACGCCGTGCAGGAGGTGCTGCCCGCCCCGGAGCTGGCAGCCCCGCTCGCAGGTAAAGGCGAAATCCCCTCTCCCTCCCCCCAACGCCGCGGCTGGGTCCGGCCCGGCCCGGCCGCCGGCTCGCGGCAGTGACCGTGAGTCCCCCCCATGTCTCCCCGCAGCCTTCCGGGCCGCCTTCCGGGCGCGGGGCGCGCTGGCCGTGCTGCAGCACTTCGACTCCCTCTACAGCCTGCTCCAGTGAGTACGGGGCGGCGGGCGCGCTGCCGGGGCCCGGCCCGCGCGGAGGGATGGGGGTGGGGGAGAGAGGCTGGTGCGCCCCGGCGGTCACGCCTCTCCCTGGCGATGTTGGCCCGGCACCTTTATGCGCTGTGTTTGCCGTGCAGCCACTTCAGAGCTGTGGGTACCGCTGTCAAGGAGGATGCTCTGGAACTGATGATGCAAGGTGGGTACCTGTCGTTTGGGGCTGAAGCAGGGGTAATGGAGAAGTTACTCTCCTTCCGCAGCTCAATGATGATATAAAGGCTAATTTGACTCATCAGTTGGGTTGCACCCTCAGCCCATTCCAGCATACGGGCCTGTAATCTTGGTGGACAACGCAGAGCTGTGCGTGTTCGCTGTAAGGGCAGGCCGACAGCAAATCCCCTTCCCTATATCCTTGGATGATGCATCATTAGGATGTGTCAGCTCTGAGCGAGTGCTTCTGAGTTGACTGGGGGCTGTGGGAATAGGACAGGCAAGCGTCTCCGTGGTTTGGGTTGCAGGGTGCAGTCCGTGTTACAGCTGGTGAGATGTGAGCACAGGTCTTTGGTAATCTGATAACTGCTCTAAGTCTCAGACAGGGGGGTGGCTGAGGAACCTGGCCAGGTGTGCTCATGATTTTTCTACCTCTCTCAAGTGGTGTCTTGTCATTCCAACGACCTTCCTGCCATCTTGGGTGATTCTGGCCTGAGCCATGCAGACCGCACTGCTCACCTCAATGTTCTCAAGATGAACTGCTATTTGCTGACTGGCCTGGTGGAGGCCTTTGAAATGGAAACTTGCAAGAGTGGTTTGGTGGAGCTGGATCCTAGTGGAAAGGTAGGTGAGGGGACTGAGGAGAAAACAAGATGGAAGTGGATGTAAGCTTGCTGAACTCTGCAGTATCTGTCTGATATCATAGCGGGGATTACTTAAGCAAGATACTGGCAAGGGTGGCGCATAATGTGGAATACTTGTGTTTGTGGAAAACAGCCAAAGGGACAACATGTTTTTAAACATCGACAGGGACTCAAATGCCCAGACCTCTCTATTTGCTCTTCAGTGGCTGGCTGACTGGCCCTTGATGTGTCAGTATTTTCTCAAGGGCTCCATTCTGTGGTCAAAGATGACGGTGACTTTCATTTGACATGAGCCTATAGGCTTCTTATACATCTCTCTGTACACCTCTCAGTGCTATAGAGTTTGACAGTCAGCTTCATGCTTAAGGGAAGCAGAATGGTCATGGTGTTTTTCCTGTTGTCAAAGTATTGATGCAAGTACCTCATAATTCCCTTTCTAGAACAAGAAGAACCATACTAAGGTCTCTGGATTCTCCTGGGAAGAGGAGAGGGAGCCACTCATACGGCTGCTCACACAGCTGCTGCAGCTGGATCTCCGTCGACTTTGGAGTGGTTTGGTGGTGGAAGAAGAATTTGTCAGGTAAGGGGAGTGCTGGGAAGTGACGGGATGAAGTGGGTGTAAGGGTGGGTTGGGTGATAGTGGGTTTGTGGGGAAAGGGGTTAATTGTTAAAGCTGCCAGTGAGCTAGTGTTACAGCTCTCTGTCAGCTGCAGATCTCTGGGAGATTGAGGAAACAGTCTCGGGGCAAAAGCAAGGTGTGCTTTTGCTGTTCTGCCTTTCTTGCAAAAGCAAGAACCACTTCCCTTCCTCATTTAGGTCCCTAAAATTAAGATGTATGTTTGTTCAGTTTCTCAGGGATGCTGAAGAATACCTCTGGTTTGAGAGAAACTTTTAGCTAGTGCGATTCGCTAGAATGGCATTGGTGTGTTGGTGAGGAGGTTCATTCTCTCTCTACTGTGGTTTTAGCTTAATGACTGGAAGCTGCTACCGTATCCTGGAGAATCCAAGTATTGGTCTCCAGAAGCATCGAGCTACACGGGAGGCAGTGACACATCTGCTTGCTGCAGCTTTGGTTCACTATGATCACATGTTCAGTGAGTTCCTGCTTTTCCACTTTCTTCCTGAAGCAATTCCCAGTTGTTTTCTCTGACCTCTTTCATCCTCCTCATATGCGAAAGGTGCCACTCTGAAGATCACACAGATGCTGCAGCACTTTGAACATGTAGCCCCAGTGTTTGCTCAGGCTGTGAGCCTCTGGGCTACAGAGTATGGTCTGAAAAGCATGGTGGGCGAACTGCTGAGGTGAGAAAAATACCCTAAGGCTTGTACTTCTATCCCCAGCAACTTGGGGCACCCTTTTCCTTGCTCCATCTTTCTATGCAGGGAAATTGGACAGAAATGTCCACAAGATCTGGCCCGTGATGCTGCTGGAATCAAGGGTTATGCTGTCTTTATAACTGAACTGGCTGAACAAATTCCAGCTGTGGTGCTGTCCAACATGAGTGTTCTGCTGCGTCACTTGGATGGGGAGGTACGTTTGGGAAGGGGAACTATGTTTTACCTGTCCAGAGAAGTTGAATGGTTGAAGTTGTGCTATCTAGTTTTTCTGTCTGAAAACAGAACTTCTATCACAGAGTTGAAGAAACCAAAACCAGCCCTTTGGGATAGGTTCTCCCCTTATCTAAAAGATAAAAAGAAAACAGAAACCATGACATCAACTGTCTGGCTATCATTGCCATACACTAGATAAAACTGGATGCTGCTTCCTGGTCTGAGATCCCAGTTGTTGTCTCTTGTTCTTCAATACTGAATGAGTTTGATGGTTGTGATTGTGTTACTTGTATTAAACTGTCCTTAAAAGCTATAAGTGTCTCTCATATCAGTCCTTGGCGTCTGAGGACCTAGGTGGATAGCAGGGCGGAATATCTCTCTCCCTCTACCTTGTAGGCACAGCCATGTTTGCCCAAGATTAATACAAAGTCTGTGATGGAGCAATTATTTAACTTAGGGCTGGAACCTGGGACTTGAAAGGCCCAAGCTCTGGGCCATCCTTCCCCTTGGCATACCAACTCATGTCTTTTTTTCTGTTCCTGGTTCAACAACTCCTCTTTTTGCAGAATTACCTGATGCGAAATGCCATTCTGGCAGCTGTGGCAGAAGCGCTGCTGAAGGTGCTGAATGGTGACAAGCTAGAGGAAGCTGCCCGTGGTACTCGGGATCAGTTCCTGGATATACTGCAGGCCCACATCTGTGACATCAGTGGATTTGTGCGCAGTCGTGTACTGCAGCTTTTTACTCGAATTGTTCAATGCAAGGTAAGTCCATGCTGGGGAGATGGTGTTGTCTCAGTTATCACTTTGCTTTTCTGCTTTCTAAGGAAATCTCTGTTACCTTCTCCTTTATTTGCAGAGACTGAAGTTTAACCAATAAAGGTATTGTCCCTGTGTGCATTCTGTATGGTGTCCACCTTTCCTTTTCTCCGAAGAGCCCAAAGATCCTAGGGGTGAGGGAACAGGGGAACAGAAAGTGCATGCTGCTTTTTATTACCTGGAGAGAATAGAAGGAAGATCACGGTGCATGTGCTCTTTCTGGATGTTGCTAAGGGAAACCATCTCCCTTGCTAGAAATATGTAAGACTTGGCTTGACAGGACCCTGGATAACCTAATCTAAGGCCTTGCTTTCAACAAAGGTTGGACCAGAAGATCTTCAAAGGTCCCTTCAAACCTGGACTTCTCTGTGATTCTGTGATCTATGCCTTTCAGTACATAAGGCAAAGTAGAGCAGCATGTGCATTTAATACATCTGCAGTAAAATAACTTTCCGTGCATCTCTAGGCCTTCTGGTTACCTTTGTCTATGTTCTCATTGTGCACTAGGCCCTGCCTTTGACTCGATTCCAGTCCGTGGTATCTCTGGCTGTTGGGCGTCTCAAAGACAAATCTGTGGTGGTTGTTAAAAATGCCATCCAGCTGTTGGCTGCGTTTTTGTCCAATAATCCGTTCTCCTGTAAGGTAATTCTTACAAATGTGCTGGATATGCTAGATGTATGTTTGCAGGCTGAATATCTGCAGTGTGCTAGAGCAGAAGCAGCAGGCTTTCTGTGCCTTCCAAGAAGGCCAGCATAGCCTTTGACTTTCCAGGTGGGAGCCTTCTGGTTTTCCCAGGTTCAGGTATTACATTCCCTGGCTCTTCCATCATTTGGTGTAATTGATAGGTATGCTGAAGGCCAAGAGGGATGTCATCTTTATTGTGAAAAACTTGCATCAATTTGATGTGAATCGACTGTGGGATTTCTCTCCATAGGATCAGGATTAGGTGTTAAGAAATGCAGTACAGACCTACAGCTCTTTGTGAATAACTCAACCTTCTCCTGAGCTCCTGAACCTCAGATTGGCAATTTACAGCAGTTCCCATTCTGGGATGATGGCTGGAGTCTGCTATTTCAGCTTCAGAAAATGAAGGATAAAGTAACATATTTCTTCTTTTGTTCCTGATATCTTCAGTTAAGCTGTGCTGACTTGGTTGAACCACTCAAGAAAGAGGTGCAGAAGCTGCAAGAAATGAGGAACCAGCACAGAGCCACAGCTGGTATTTCCCTTCTTCTGGTTTCCCCTTCCCAGGGTGTACCTTGTGCTCTGGCCAGCAGGAATCCCTCTGGGCTTATTCTCCAGTGTCTTGCATTTGCTCTCGGACTGTGGTGGCTTTTGCCTCACGCCTTACTCATGTGAGACAGTGAGGCCTGATCACTGGGAGTGAACTCAAAACGGTTTTTCATGCGCTGGGGTAATAAAAGGAACATAAGAATGGCCATACCTAGATCAACAGTCCATTTGGCCAAGTATCCTATTTTCAGAGTGAGAACTGACAATATCTGTGAACATCCTCCCAGGTTTCTGTAGTCAGCCATTCAAGGACTGTTTGAGCCAAAAGTTGGATCAAATAGTAATTTAACATTGATAGCTTTGGACCTTCTGCTGCCTACAAAGCAATAAGTAGCACATGATGGTTCTCTCTTCCCTGTCATTTTTCCCCTCGGTGCTTTCTTTTCTATAGTGAAGAGTTCCTGTCTGTTCTTACTCCAGTATGGATGGGGTCAGCGATGGGAATAGTGTCTGCACATGGGATTTGGGGGAAAGAAAGTGTAGGCTTCCTAAGTTCCAGAAGAGTTTCTCCCCACCTTAGGGTGTCATCTGAATCTCTGTATTCCTCATTCCCTCCGTTGTTTCTTCATAGCTGCAACAATCACCCCAGAGGAAGAGTGGGAAGCAATGCTGCCAGAGATTAGGGCCGTCACACAGCAACTCCTTCAACCACTGCAGGGAGAGGAAGAAGAGGTACTGGAAGTTGAGGAAACAGCAGAGAGTACATCAGAGCGAATTACTGGGCTGCTGAGGAAACTAAATTACAAGTAAGGAGTCTCTGCAGTTTGAGAAAGGGTTTATCCAAAGTGATATGTCAGCCTCTCGTTCTTTGTTCATGAAAGGCTTGAGCTCCAGGTTAAAGGAAAGATTTCAAGTTACCTCAGTCTTTTCCTACAGAATAATGTATGGGTGCTCAGGACAAGGTGCTGAGCTGCTTTCCCATGTGTCCAGGGTGAAGTCAGATGGTTTCGCTTGTGTTCTCCCCTACCTGGTTGCTGATGTTTTGTTGTGCAATGTCACTATCCAGGGGCGCGATTCACCTTACGCAGAAGGCTCTGTGTCACTTCCAGGGGCTGGAGCCCTTCAGTGGCCCCAAAGAGGGAAACGAGGAGGCCACAATTCTGGATGTTCTGAAGAGACTCTACACAGGTAATTGCTTCAAACCAGTCCATCTCTTGTCTAAGTCCAAGCTGACACCAAAGCTAGACCAAAAGACCTCCAGAATGCTGTATCCCCTGTCGTAAGCTTCTGTCCCCTGGGGCTTAGTCTGCATGTGGTTGACAGCTTGCAGGGCTGTACCATCTCTGCACCATTTGCTTTTATAGTGACCTGGCCTTTTGGATGGATCACATTTAGTCCCACCATTTCATTTCTGGTGGGAACAGTCCCCTGTTCCTACCAGAAGCAAATTTCTGATGCTTTAACTCACATAGTATCTGCTGAGGTGAGTGAAGCTGGGGTTATCCACTCACACCTTTCTGTCCTGTCTGGATTTGTCCTTAGTTCTGCTTTCTGAACAGGTGGTAGCACATAGTGCTTACCCCTAGTGGCCTTGACAAGTATCTGATTCAAGCAACATTCTCCTTCTCTGGGGCTCAAGCTTCTGGACATATTTTTAAAACTTTGTGCTTTATCTTCTGTGTTTGTTTCAGGATAGGGATTCCTCGCTGCTCCCCTTGAGCTCGTTGCTATCAAAATTCTGTTGCCAGAATAATTTAATCTTAGCTTTTGTCATCTCCTCACACTTGCATGAATTTTGCTAGAGAAAAGTAGTTTTCCTCTCCTCCCTACTCTGCCCTGATTTCCTTTTAGGTGCTTATCACTCTTTGGGGCTGCCATCAAGTTCAGACTAACCCCCTTAGCATTTTAATGGAGTTTGGGTATCTTGGATCATG
This sequence comes from Apteryx rowi, assembly GCF_003343035.1. Classification (NCBI taxonomy): domain Eukaryota; kingdom Metazoa; phylum Chordata; class Aves; order Apterygiformes; family Apterygidae; genus Apteryx; species Apteryx rowi. The sequence continues at coordinate 9,367 of NW_020448097.1, read as the reverse complement.
CCTTTCTCCAACCCTATCCTAGTTTGTGTTTCTGTAGTGCATCACAGTGTGGTACAGGGACTTGCTATACAGTATGCTGAAATGCTGTCTTTGTAGCTAAGTCTGATGTCAGAGTTTGCATTTAGTGGGAGTCTCCTGGCTCTTGAAAGATGACAGTGTGGGGTAGACAGAGAAAAGTTAAAATGCCTTGAACTGTGCCTGTTTTTCTTATACCCCCAAACCTGTTCACGTACAAGTGTTCTTGCTGTGCAGGTTTATGCCCAGGTGAGAACACTGAGGATACCCCAGGTGGCAGCAGTAGTCCTATGACCAAAGATGTTACGCTAGAAGAACAGCCTCAAACAGATCTGGTCAAACAGGAGATGTTGGTGCAGTATCTGCAAGATGCTTACAACTTCTCAGTGAAAATCACAGAAGCCCTGAGTCTGGTCAGCAAGATGATGTATGAAAATTCTGTCTCAGGTGTGTGCAGTGGCTATGAGGCCCTTTCTTCCCTGTTTAGAGTTTCCAGGTCTCTCCCCTGGTCTGTCAAGGAGATGTGGGTGTGATGGGGCTCCAGGGAAAGGAGAAGCAGTTGGAGGGAATGCTATCCCTTTAAGCAGATGACACAGTCAGTTTACAGGGTATTGGAACAGCAGCACCATCTTAAGGGTGTCTTGCAGAGGCATGAGAGGGCTGTACTGGTGCTGTGCTTGAATTAGGTCAGGGTTTTGGAGTGTTGGTTTTTGTTTTGTTGGTTGGTTGGTTTGTTTGGTGCTTGTCATGAATCAGCATGGGGGGGGGAGGAAAGGGGGGGGAAGTGTGTAACAACTCCCTCCTCTCCCATCTTCCCTACCCCATCAGCTTACCAGCCACTCGGGTAGTTCTGAAGTGTGGATGGGTCTGGGCACTACAGCACCCTACTGCTATCCAGAGCTTCATGCAGACACATCTGGGATTTCATTGGTGATCACTTCACCTGTATTAAGAACTCATGTGTTATCCATAATAAGCATGTTGGCTTCTCCAGCAAGGTTTGGATGTTGTTGGCTCTGTTGGCTGTTAGCAGACACAAGTATGAACTCTTGGGTTCAGTCTCTTTACAAATCATTTAAAGTTCAAAGCTGGGAGGGTGCCCCTCATCTGGTACTTCAACCCCTGGGTGGTGGTGGTGGTGGTGGTGTTTTTATGGTTGGGCAATTTTTACTAATTTCCATTTCCCTATTGCCTTATCCTGTAGTGTAGGGAAGGCAAGCTGGATGTCTGGATTTCCAGAGATTTTAGCAAAAATTTCCATTCTCTCTGCACCAAGTAAACCACATGTAATAATGTCGAAAATCTGTCACTTGGGCTAAACCCAGCTAGCCAGCCTTTTCCCCTCTGGAGATAGTATGCTGCTGTGGGGTGGGAGGCTGAGGGATGGATGCGCTCAGCAAGTTGCTCAAAGACTTAACTTTTTTAATTAGAGATTTAAAAATTTAATTTATTTTTCTTATTAAAATGTGTTCCTTCTGTCCTGATTGAGGGCAGGGAAAGCATACCAGTTTATCTAGATACAAATACTTACATATCCCATAGGCATACAGCCTTTTTATTCAGATCTCTTGCCCATACTGGTATAAGCTTACTAGAGGTCTATAAACTGTTTGTTGTATAAGCCCTCTAATCATTACTGTCACTCTCTTGTGAATCATCTCCCACTTACTGGGGATTTCTGGTTTTGTTTTTTGTTCTTGTCTTATGGACAATATATTCCAGGAGTAGTCAAGCTGGAATCAAATGCAGTATTTCTTACTCACTTATACATTAGACAGCTTAGTTCTTCTTGTCACAGCATTGGACTGGGACTTACATTCAGCTGCTTTTTATCTGCTGTGACCGTGAGGTCTTTTTTTCTGAAGCTGCTGTTTCCCAGAATAAAATTTCATCCTTTCTCAAATGTGGCCTCTGTGCTCTTCTCCTAGATGTATCATGTTACATCTAGCTCTAACATTGTTAGTCAATGCCCGTTTCCACCAGGACATCTAGATCTCTGTACTAGTGCCCCAATTCTGACTTGAGCTTTCTGCAGACATTAACAGTGATCTTAGATGCTTTTAGGGCTAGCTTTGAGAGCAGTATGCCTATGAATTTGTTTTAGTGGCATCTTTAATGAGGATAAGGAAGGAACTGCATTAATGTAACTCTTCTTCCCTCTGCAGTGGTGCAGGAAGCCATTGAGTTCTTTGTGACAGTCTCACAGTTCAGTGTGCCCCAGGCAGTGCTTGGAGTCCGCAGGATGCTTCCCCTCGTATGGTCCAAAGAGCCTGGTATTAAGGAGGCTGTGCTGAATGCCTACAGGCGTCTCTATCTCAGCCCAAGTGGGGATTCAGAGAGGTATGGGCTCTTAATGAGAAATTTTTTTCTTATTTTGTTTTTTGTTTCTTCCTTTGGGGAGCTTTTGGGAATGGGATATGGACAAGAAGTAAAATCAAAGTTGCTATGCTTTGAGCTAAAACATGTGATTTGTATCAGCTAGTAAAGAGGCTTTCTCTTGGAGCTGTTACCAACACTTGTGCATTTTCAGATGTTCTTATGCATCCGGGTATCCTGAAGTTCCTGTGGAACATACTGCTGAGCTTCTGCTCTTGCTTTGTTGTAGGGTTCATGTGTAAGAAACTAATGCAGCAGAACTCAATGTGAGACCTTATGGAAGGGGAAGCTGATGATTATTTTAAATGAAATTGATTTCAGTCACTCACATTTAATTTTCTCTTAAATTTCACTCGCCCTTGCTTTCACACAAAGCTCCCTACCAAGCACCAAGGTGCGTGTGCCCAAATGATTTGGGTAGGATCACTGTGTGCGACAGAGGACAAGAGCTGCTGAATGTTTGTAATGTCAGCTGGATTCTTGATTGGCAGCAATGAGCTGATTTTTGGATATGTGTTTTAAACACAGGCAGTCAGCTGTTGTTGTGGGGTGACCCCTTATCTCAGAAACTTACATACCTCACCCTCCTTGGGCAAGGTTGTTGCCCATTGCCTGTTTTCTCATTCTAAATATCTTATGGCTATAGTCTCTCTTCCTGTTGGGATAAGCAGAAGAGGAATGGTATACAGTGTGCTGTGAACTTAGTCATCCTTCTGTTCCCAGAGCTCAGGTTTGCTGCTGACAAATCTTACATGCTGTGGTTTTATCTGAGTGCTGGCATTCTGCTTCTGATGTAAACAACGCATTCCTTAATGTTTACCAGTTTCCTTGCTGTGATTCGTGTCCTTGGCTTTCAATATATACTCTTCCTCACTCTATACAGGAGCTTTTTTTGCGGGGGGGGGAAGGGGGGGTGCTTTCACATACATGTTTCCATTCATAATTCATTCAGATCAATTTTGATCTTTTCATTACAAATCTCTATGTATGGTGGATGAGAGGATGTTATTGGGCTCTTTATTTGTTGCTGATCCTTATTTTAGGTTTGGGGGTAGGAGCTGGGTGCCATTTGCATGCTTGTTTCTTCCACGCTAGAGAGGATATGTGTCTCAGGGACATGCTTTTTCTTTTTTTTTTTCCAGCACTTGCCATGTGCAAATCCTGTTGGATGCACATTCACTGACTTAAATAAGTGTGATTCCTGGTGAGATGCATTCCACCATGTCCTTACACATCACCTGGGCCATAAGAAGTACCCTCTGCTTCTTGATTCCTCTTGATAATATTGACTGGAGACAGTTCTCCTGCAATTTGAGCTCTGGTCTTATTCATTCATAATTGGATAGTCTTTCTTTATGCCCTAAGGAAGAGTATTTTGACTTGTGGTTGAGAGGAAACTGGAAGTGGCTGGTGAGTGCCTCCTGTTGGGCCTTTGTGTGGAGCATGGGGAGGAGCAGCAAGCACAGGGGCAGTGTACAGGGCAGTGGACTTCTTAGTCCATTTGCGCTCATTTGAACTTGACCTAGGTGGCTTGGAGAACTCCCATTCGTTGTGGGGGTGATTTTTCTTATCCTCAAGAATCAGCTGTATTGTCAAAGAGAAGTCCTCAGCTCTCTGAATAGGAAAGTAATCATGACACTTGCTTTTTCTTCTCCCTCCCCCCCTCTTTATTTCTCCTCTCTCTCTCTTTTTCTCTCCTATTTCCTCCTTCCCCACCCCCAAAGGGCAAGGGCCCAGAGCCTGGTGCGGTCTCTCTCTCTCATCATGGTGGATGCCTCGCTAGGAACAATACAATGCTTAGAAGAAATAGTGAGTACTTTCCTCACCTGGGTTTAGTTTGTATTTGTGATCTTAGATTTCTGTTATATTCAAAATGGTACTCATTGCAGTTAAATGTCTGTACTGGTTTGGATTATGAAGTTCATTCTCCTCTGCCTCTCCCTACTTGTTTTATTTCATTTCTTTCACAGATCTCAGAGTTTGTGCAGAAAGATGAAATAAAACCTGCTGTGATCCAGCTGCTTTGGGAGCAGTTCACAGAAAAGTCTCAGTGCTCATTGCTGGAACGACGTGCTGCTGTGATGCTGCTGGGGATGATGGCACGGTGAGTGCAGGGCCCAGTGTGACCCTGTGAGTGGGAGGAGGTACAGGGACTTGATTTTTGTCAAAGAACTATGGGTACTGCATCAGCCGACCCTTGGTTTTGCAACCTCAAAAACGGTAATCAGATAATGGGATAATGAAACCTGGAGTTAACACTGGTGCAGTGGGTCCCACCAGCATGGTGTCTGAATAAGTACGATGATGTTACTTACTTTGTGCTCTAAATGTCCATCCTTTCTCAGGGTTTACTGTGTCAGTTCTGCAGCTTTATCTGTGTTTGGAATAATGAGAATAATGAGAAGCTGCTGAAAAGGAATGTCTAGAGCCTTTGGCACTGAGGGAATTGAATTTGTTTCCCCTTCTTTCTATGGGCAAAAAGAGTGTAATTGCACTGTGAGGCTTTCATTTTCTCAGTTTCCTAGCCCAGTAGCCCTTGAGCATGTAGCTTACCTGCTAGCTCCTTCTTGCTCTTCCTGCTCCAGTCCTTCATCAGTCAAAAATAGGCCTGCATAATGATGATCTTGACCCTAGAGGGGGAGCCATTTCCAGATGTCACAGCCAGCTCCATAACTTGAGTATTAGATATTCCTTTCAAGGTATTTCTACTGTCCCATCCCAGGTACTTCCAGCAGAATTGTAGATGTAATCTCAAAATTAATTTGCTTCCCTGAAATCATGGGATTTAAACAAAACTGTAGATTTTAGGGGTATCACATGAGTTCCTGTGTTAAGTACTTGTGGGGAGGGGGGCGAAAACAGTATTGCCCTCTTCATGAATCTGCTAAGTGGAGTGATTTTGCTTTTGTCCTATAGATGTCTGTTATGGATTTTTCAGATTCTCTGTTTAAATGGATTAGATTCTGTTCTTACCCTCTTCACTCAATTAACAGTATATGGGGGGATTTGTTTTCTCCCCCTTCCCTCCTCCCATACACACACAGTGGGGGATGAAGTGTTAGATTTCACCAGTCCTGAGCTGCTGGGCTCTTTTATACTTTCCAAGATTTTTCTTTGCCCTACCTTTTTAAGTTTTGCTCCTTCCTGATAGGAAAGAGGAGTCAAGAATCTTGTTTCTGTATAAAGAGTCATCATGCCCAGTTTTTCTCATTTCAGAGATCCTGTTCTTTTAGCAGAATACAGATTATACTGGCTTCTGTGGAACGTTGCTTGCTATAGCTATATTTCGAGTCATTTGGTGAATTTTTTTTTCTTTTTCCTCATACTCAAACTACTGCCTTCCCCAAGGCACAAAGAGTATCTCTTGATTGTACATACTTACTGTAAACTTCCAGCAGCAACTTGCATACTACCTCCCATCTCCTCCATTTCACAGAGGGAAGCCAGAGATCATAGGTAGCAACCTGGATGTCTTGGTGACAGTAGGTTTATCTGAGAAGGTATGTGAAGACTATCGTCTGGCTCAAGAAGTGTGCAATGCCATCTCCAAACTTGCCAATAACCCTAAGGTAAGACTCTTAGCCTGTCCTTGAGGTCAGAATAATCACTATCCAGAAATGAAGAAAGAGGAAGACTGGTTTATACTGAGAAGAGAGAGATATGATAAACATAACATAAAAAACAAGAATTTTGAAATGAAGTGGGCTGAAGTCATTCAGCAGCACTGTCCGGAAAGTTTATCACAAAACATGTACTAAAAATATTTGCATTAGCCAACAGGCTGAATTCAAATCGGAAGAGTGTTCAGTGCACAAGAAAACACTCTTTTCCTTCCAATTCCCTTCCTTGGACCTCCAGTTCTAAACTGGTGTGTCTCTCCACAACCATGAAGCCCTTTTTCCTACTGATGTTTTCTGGTGTTGTGATTCTTTTGCCCTCCCTAATAGTTGATATTTGGGAGCTGCCAGCTGTACAGCTGAATATAAAACATTAAAGGCTTTCAAACCTGTCTGTTTTAAGTTGGTGGCCTGTCAGATGACTTCTTTGGGGAGCAATTTATGATTTTTTTTTTTTTTTTTTTTTTTTTATAGTGCACTTGTAAAATCCTCTTTGCCTGTTTTTGACTTGAGCATTTGGGACAGTCGATTCAGGAGTTCTCTAGCATAAAGCAGCCCTGCTTCACACAGAACAGCTATTCTGTTTTTGCCCCATCCACTGGGGACATTACTGTAGGACCTTCAGGCATTAACATATATCATAGCATTCCTAAGAGCTAAAAAACTGCGTTACAACCATCTTCACATCTTTTATCCCTGCTGTCAAAGGAAGGAAGCATTATTCCAAAACTGTTGCACAACTCTACAGTTAAGTTACTATGTGAGGAGGAACTGAAGTATAGACACTTGAATGATTGTGGCAGCTTCCCCCCCCCCCAACACCTTTCCAAAACTTCAGTAGGGAGGGTAGGATTGTAGTGAATTGAGAAATTTTGTCTTGAGCTTCTGAAAGCTGTTAATTCCTCAAGCAGTAGCTTATTTCAGTCAAGTATATCTTGATCAGGCAGCTACAGATGTGCTGGGATATCTCAGGCATTGTCACACACAGCTAAGTAATTCTCCGGGTTTTCTTTTTCACAACTTAAAATATAGTGGAAGTGGTACAGAGCATATGTATCAGCCCAAATGTGAGGTGGTATTTTAAACAAAACCTCGTGGCTCTGGAGTAACCCCAGGCAAGGGCATCTTGTTGATTTACAGGAAACATTGGATAACTCTGAAGATGCTGTAAAGGTTTTCCTCTTTTCTCGTTCCTTGTGGAGAATGAGGGAACAAAATAACATATGATTCCAAAGGAATCATTTTGATTTAAGGGGAAGTAGTGAAACTGTTCAGGTTGGCTTGGGAACATCCTTTGGCCAAGCTTTAAATTTGCCTGATACTGCCACTATGTCCTCAAAAGTGACAGTAATGTCCCTACTGTGTATTTTGTTGCTGCGCAGTACTGGATGTCCCTCCCATGAGCCTAACATGGTTTTGGTTAGCAGTGTGCACGTAGGAAGGTTAAATGCTGGGGAAGGCATGGGGGTGGGGCAGCGACTGTTGTGTGGCAAGGATAACTCATCTCTTCTCTCTGCAGCCAGCACTGGGAAAGAAAAATGCACCTTTTCGGCTGCCACAGACACACATGCTCTTTGGCAGCCTGAGCGAGGCTGTGAGTAAAGGTGAGCTCAAGTCAGTGGTAGGGTTGGAGGAGGGGTTGTGAGACAGGCTGTGGTGTTGCTGGTATGTGTGATACATGGCTCCCTCTTCCCCTCATCAGGCTTTGCCCAGCCAAGTGGTGACTGGGTCCCTTTCATGGAGGTAGCAGTAACACTTATCTACCAGCTAGCAGAAGCGGCAGAGGAGATTTGTGCTCATATCCTGCAGGCATGCAGTCAGCAAGCTCTGGAGAAGCTGCAGGAGGCCGATGGGCAGAAAGCAGGTGAGGAAAAAGCTGCTGTAGGAAGTCTGCACCCATAGTTTCTTGTTCTGTGGTCAGGTGGCCTGGAATAATGGCAGGAGGGAGCAGAGTTGAGGGGCTCGTGAAGCTGTTGGTGTGGGAGGATGAGAATGCAGTGAAAGGGGTCTGTGGAGCATGGGGATGGGATGTAAGACTAGTGAGATTTGGTGGTAACTGATGGGGGGGGAATCCAGATCAACACTGAACTGTAGTAATTTTTCTCTGACAGAGCCAGGGGCTTCTCCCAGCAGAGTCTCTGATGGTGCTAGCAGTCTCCCTACCTTCCTGCTGATGCACCTGGTGTCCCTTGTGGGGCAGGTGGCACTACAGCAGGTAGTGTATTTGGAAGAGTCTGTGAGCACAGAGCTACGTAGACGTCGCATGCTCAGAGAGGAGCAGAAGGCCAAGCAGCATTCTGAAGGCAGCACAAAGAAACAGAGACCCCAGGTGAGAACTGAGCTTTTTCCTACGGGCAGTTCTTTTCAGGTCCCAGCAACTCCCCAGCAAACTTCTGGGGAACACAGTCCTGAGGATGTGTGAGATCTTGGGTAATGGATGCTTTGGGTATAGAGCTGAACACTGGTAGGTCAGGATTGACAGGGAGAGCTGAGATCTTTTTGACTGACCCTGTTCATTAAAACTCTCCGGCTGCCTTTGAGCTTTGAACAAGAAGAGGGCTGGGAATGAAAGGTCATGTCCTGGCCATGTTTATCTTCCTGTTCCCAGTAATTATGTTCTTTCTCCCCACCACCTCCTTTCTTACCATTGCAATCTCTTGTAATAGCTGCTAGCAATGAAGAACATCTGTTTGTGCCCTGAGTTGTGCAAAAGGGCTTCTGGAACCTTGATCTGTAGGGCTTGAGGGTCCTAACCTCTCTCAGACATAATGATGGAAGTATTTAACAGCAGCCTTTTTAATGGGATCTGTATAATAGAAAAACTCTGATTGTTTGGTTAAGTCTGCCTCAGAATGGTTTCCAGAGTGCATTGAGGCTGATTTCTTGGGTAACAAAATAGAGAGGAGGAATATATCTTGTATCCCTAGGTATCCAGTCTTTGTCAGATGCCTACACTGCTGTGTCCAGAGACACTATGCTTTATTTCCTCATTCATCCTGCTTATCGGTCACTACCATTTCTCTCACAGGAGGAGGTTACTATGAGATTTTTCCAGAAGCAGCAGCTGGATGCAAATTTGGTCCTTTATGCAAAGACCTTGTCTCTTTTCTTCCCTTGTGTTGTGTTTTTTTTTTTCCCTTGCTACAAGGTTTTCCATATTCTTGCTCACAAAATCGGCAGTTCAAAGGCTGCTTTGATCTTCTTGCTTCTTGGATTTGCAAGTCCCATGAGTTGTGTTGGACTCTGGCCTCTGGCCCTGGTGGTAGAGGTGTCTGATTCTGTCTCAGTTTAGTAGCTTCAATAGCTTAGACCTTTCTTTTTTCTCGCCCCCCCTCCCCCCCGTCTTTTTCTTCCCCCCC
>NW_020448096.1:13757-15051 GCF_003343035.1 Apteryx rowi | reverse complement strand
AGGTGGGGACAGCGAAGCAACCCATGAGCCAAAGCAGGAATCCACGTTATCATGACGTGTGAGATGGGAGCTCTACAGCATAACATGGCTGGGTGGGGGGAATGCATCAGAAATGCAGAAGCAATGGTACTTTTATGGTTTGCGAGTTACTCCAAGGCAAAGAGGAAGGTCATGTTTCCGAGTGTGCCACCTGGCATAACCAACGTACTTGGACAGCACACTGCTTGTGAAACGCTTGTTTCTTGATCAGTTACTTACCACCACTSACTTAACACCTTGGGATAAGCTGTAAAAGGAGGGTGAATGGTCAGTGGTTTGCAGTCAARCTTCCCACAGACAGAGCTTTTGTCTTAGCTGTCTTGGCTTCCTTGCAATGAARGACATAGGCTCAACATAGGAAGTTCTTCCAAACTTGTAAGGCAAAAGGTGTTCTCAGAACATGGCCTGGGACATCAACGTGGCCRTGAAAGCRTCTTTTGCTACGCTGTCTTCATTCTGTCATTCGCCCATGAGAAAAGCCTGCAAAASTAGGCAGTAGCAAGAGGGAAAGATTCCTTTCTGAGATTTTATTGTGGCTGCAGAAGCTCAAAGGTAACGCAAAAATGCCAGAGAAAAACCCTGGAGGGACAAGAAGGAGAAGAGTGAGTACTGCGCGCAGGAGCTACACATTCATTTGTGACTAAACGCTGCTACTGCTTCTGCTGCTTCTCCCCACAAAGCTGCAAAGAGCAGGCAAGTGCTGACAGCACCACACCCCTCTGCGTTAAGAGAAATGGCTTGCATGATCACCCACCAATAACTTGTGAGCAAGCAGCAAGCTGTGGGGTGGCCCATGAGTGAAAATACTCATGTGAAAATGCTAGTGACAAGGCAGAGTAAAATTCCTCTGKGCGCAGCCCAGCCCCAGGATCATTTGGCTAAAAATTAGCATTAGGCGTGGTCAGCATCATACTGATGAGAAGCRGAAGCTAGACAAATTCAGAAGAGTTAACAAAGTAGATCTTGGGAGACAACTAACTAAGGAAAAGCAGCACTTGAAGTTTTAAAATAGAGAGAGGACTTTCGTAGGATACCCCCATCTGAACTACACCTTCACCCTGGCTGTGGGGTTCCTGCGGGAGCTGCTGGATGAAAGGCCAGTCAGAATGGAAATGCTCACCTTCGGGCCTAAAAGACTRTGAATCRGGACATTCTGGAGACTGGAGCAAAACTAAAACTCGTTTTTAATTATTGCATTCCACATCCTGGTAACCAGCAGCTGCAGGAGTCAGCTGTGACTCCAAATTTGCACAGG
>NW_020448096.1:2538-11967 GCF_003343035.1 Apteryx rowi | reverse complement strand
CACCTGAACAAGCCTAGTCAGACACAAATGCACCCAGCCCTCCATCCTGCAGAGACCTCCGGGTGGCGGATGCCTTTGAGGCCTCCTTGCCAGACACAGGAAAYGGCCCCATCCCCTTCTGCATGGAGGGACTGTCTCTAGGCTGCCAGGTCAGGTGGCACAGGAGGGACGCAGCCTTACACTGTAGGGAGGGAGTGTGCTCTTAAGAAAAAGACTCTTTACTGTTTAGGCTCCTTTGGCATTCCTTTGAGTTGTCGATATGTCTCTGTGGCAGCTCAGGAAGTCTTGGTATGTCCAAGGCAAGACTGTCTTCCCRAGGGAAATCCCCTGTGCTTCTCACCCACTTGGAGACCTGTTGTCTTGYGCATATCAGTGTGCTTATTGCTCTTGCACTGAGGCCRTTCCTGCCTGCTGACCTGGCCCCACCGTGCAAACAGACACTGCCCCAGAGAGCTTGCAGACGGAGACTGGCCAGCCACTCAGATCAACACAGGCAGAAAACACAGCACTCACACAAACACAGGCAGTGCCAATGACCTCATCCTGTTCCCCTCTTTGGCTGATCAGGATGAAAGCCTCTGGTGGAAATTATACACACAGATATTATACGCACATATATGGATCCCTCCCGTAGCTGGCCTTAGACACTCAGTCTACCCAGTAGCTGGCCCAGGATCCCATGGTCTCCCAGTTGCATCACGCACAGACACACACAAGCAAACRTCTCTCCAGCACCTGGAGACCTATGGCCTTATGAGTAGCCAAGCTCCCGACCCCACGCTCTCTCCAGGAGCCAGCTTGGACCCCCTGGTCCTGCCAGCAGCCAACCCTTACACCCTCTGGTCTCTCCAAGATTCAGCCCAGACTTATGGCCGCTCCAATACCTGGCTCCCAAACCTCTTACCCTGTTTGCGGGCTGGTGCAGCTGGACGTGTGCTGGCAATCACGCACTGCCATGCACTCCCGCACCGTGTGCATGCACTCTGGTCTCTCCAGTGCCAACACCCCAAGTTCATCAGCCCCTGTGACCTGTGGTCCCAGGGCAGTGAGTGACACTCAGACCCCCACACATGTGTGCAAACAGAACAGAGAGCCTCTCACCTGGGAAAGTAGTTTGAAATGGAGTTTAATGAGAACACAGGACAGACTGTGCTGATCAGACTCAGGGCATGGCCAGACAAGCATACAAACCAGCACCCTGTTAACACACAACTGGCCCCTGTTTCCCCCCAGTGTATCTCCACAATCCACCTTGCTCCCTCCCTTTCCCCACCTTTCCTTCCTCCCCTGCATGTCCCATAATGAGTCCTGCACAGCCCCAAACTGCTCTTCCTGGCATACCAAGCAGTAGCCCCTCTCAGCCTGCAAGGTGACCCAGGAGACCCTCTGCCCATCTCACAGAATCAAAGAATCACAGAATGGTTGAGGTTGGAAAGGACCTCTGGAGATCATCTAGTCCAACACCCCTGCTCAAGCAGGGTCACCTAGAGCACGTTGCACAGCATCATGTTCAGGCGGGTTTGGAATATCTCCAGAGAAGGAGACTCCACAACCTCTCTGGACAACCTGMTCCAGTGCTCTGGCACCCTCACAGTGAARAAGTTTTTCCTCATGTTCAGATGGAAWTGTCTGTGTTTCAGTTTGTGCCCATCGCCTCGCATCCTGTTGCTCGGCACCACTGAAAAGAGTCTGGCYCCATCCTCTTGACACCCTCCCTTCAGATACTTGTACACGTTAATAAGATCTCCTCTCAGCCTTCTCTTCTCCAAGCTAAACAGGTCCAGCTCTCTCAGCCTTTCYTCATAAGAGAGATGCTCCAGTCCCCTMATCATCTTTGTAGCCCTTCGCTGGACTTGCTCCAGTAGTACCACATCCCTCTTGGACTGGGGAGCCCAGAACTGCACACACTACTCCAGATGGGGCCTCASCAGGGCTGAGTAGAGGGGSAGRATCACCTCCCTCGACCTGCTGGCAACACTCTTCCTCATGCACCCCAGGAGACCATTGGCCTTCTTGGCCACAAGGCCGCATTGCTGCCTCATGCTTAACTTGGTGTCCAGCAGCACTCCCAGGCCCTTCTCCGCAGAGCTGCTTTCCAGCAGCTCAACCCCCAACCTGTCCTGGTGCATGGGGTTATTCCTCCCCAGGTGCAGGACCCTGCACTTCCCTTTGTTGAACTTCAGCAGGTTCCTCTCCACCCAAATCTCCAGCCTCTCCACGTCTCTCTGAATGGCAGCACAGCCCTCTGGGGTATCAGCCACTCCTCCCAGTTTGGTATCATCAGCAAACTTGCTGAGGGTGCACTCTGTCCCTTCCTCCAGGTCATTGATGGAGAAGTTGGACAAGACTGGAGCCAGTCCTGACCCCTGGGGGACACCGCTAGCTACAGGCCTCCAACTAGACTCTGCACCACTGATCACAACTCTCTGAGCTCTGCCATTCAGCCACTTCTCAAGCCACCTCACTCTCCACTCATCTAAACCACACTTCCTGAGCTTGTCTATGAGGATGTTATGGGAGACAGTGTCCAAAGCCTTGCTGAAGTCTAGGTAGACAACATCCACTGCTCTCCCCTCATCTACCCAGCCAGTCATTCCATCATAGAAGGCTATCAGGTTGGTTAGGCATGATTTCCCCTTGGTGAAGTCATGCTGACTACTCCTGATCACCTTCTTTTCCTCCACATGCTTGGAAATGGCCTCCAGGATGAGGTGCTGCATCACCTTTCCAGGGATGGAGGTGAGGCTGACTGGCCTGTAGTTCCCTGGGTCCTCCTTCTTGCCCTTTTTGAAGACTGGGGTGACACTGGCTTTCCTCCAGTCTTCAGGTACCTCTCCTCTTCTCCATGACCTTTCCAAGATGAGGCAGAGTGGCCTAGCAATAACATGCGCCAGCTCCCTCAGCACTCGTGGGTACATCCCTTAGTAGCCTGTGGATTTGTGGGTGTCAAGTTTGCCTAAATGATCTCTAACCTCATTCCCCCTCCACCAAGGGAAAGTCTTCCTTTCTCCAGACTTCCTCTCTTGCCTCCAGGGTCTGGGATTCCTGAGGGCTGGCCTCAGCAGTAGAGACTGAAGCAAAGGCGGCATTCAGTAACTCTGCCTTCTCTGCATCCTTCGTCACCAGGGCACCCACCCCATTCAGCAAAGGGCCCACATTTTCCCTACTCTTCCTCTTGCTACTGATGTGTTTGAAGAAGACCTTCTTGTTGTCCTTGACGTCTCTTGCCACATTTCATTCCAAACGGGCCTTAGCCTTCCTCATCGCATCCCTGCATACTCTGACAATGTTTCTATATTCCTCCCAAGTGGCCTGTCCCCCTTTCCACCTTCTGTATACTTCCTTCTTCTGGTTGAGTTTTGCCAGGAGCTCCTTGCTCATCCATGCAGCTCTCCATGCATCTGCTGTCAGAGGGTCTGTCTGGGTCCCAGCCTCTGACACAGTCGACGCAGCAACTTCAACAGCCACTGGGAAATGTGCTCTGTGGCATGTCACGACCATGTTTGAAGCGTACATCGGAGGGATCAGAAACGAGGCTACCTTCGTGTGCCCTTCTGCGTGAACTGCTGCGCAAACTGCTGCATCTCTTCGCTGCCTCTGAGAAGAGGAAACAGACCCTGGCAAGCAACTCTCAGCACACTGAGGGCAGTACTGGGACCCAATGAGCTAGTGAAACTTTGCATGCATAAGAGGGAAATAGGGGGACTTTCCAAAAAATATGTGGAAATCTTGGAAATGTGCAAAAAAAAAAAAAACCTCTCAAAAGGACGAATACAAAGCAATAGTGCAACAGACTACTGGAGGTGAGAAACCTGCAGTGCTCAAGGTCTTCAGTTTATTAGGAATAATTCCTTGGTCACGGGAAGTATGTAGCTTCATGCAATGGAAATACTGTGCTGTAAAGGGCTCTCTGGCCAAGCGTAGGAAGGTAGAGTAGGATGCCATGGCGGGAAGGAGTAGCCAGGCAATGTCAAGGGGAAGAAAAGCACATGGCTCTAGCCATGAGAATGATTAGCGCTTGAGACAAAATGCCAAGGCATGAAGCTTCTCCATCTCTGGATGCCCACAAATCTGCACTAGCGGAATATCTTTCAGGAAAACGTGTGTTAGGGAAATGGATGTTATTGGGCTTTGGAGAGGAAAAATGGGTATAACTCCACTGTTTGTGACATGAGCATCACCCAGGATGGTATTCTGCATTCTTTTGGCCCTCAGTTTCGTGGATGGACATGTGTGTGGCTGGGTAGTATCATTTCAGTAGTGCCCTCCTTGACTGAGCCTAGCAATGGCAGTCACGTGGAAAATCAATTTTCCAGCTGCAATTTCTCTCATCTCAGTTTTTGCTGGGGACACGTAGATAGAACAACACTCCATGGCTCCAGCCATCAGACAGATATGCATGCTGCAAATGTTAGAGGCAAAACAGAGTGTCTGGAAGGCGAAGCAGAAGGTGGCCCCACCTGAGCTATGGGAGGAAGAGGACTTGCCAGTGCTGTGTCCTCCAGAAAGAGCTGACCACAGCATCAGTTTAAAAGCCTCGCTGTAGAGAAAGAGGCCCCACAGAAATGCAACAAAATTGTGTGATGCGTGAAAACTGCGAGGTGCAAACAGTTTTATGATCAAACAGGTGATAACAAAACCCCAACCCTTCTGACAGTGTGTTTCAGGGAACTGAGGCCCAGAACAGAGAGCTGGCTTGGTTTACATGTGCTATGTCAGCCTCCAACCAGTCCAACACCAACTCTTTGCCTTTTCTCCTGCTGGGCATCCCTGGCCTGGAAACTCTCCACATGTGGATTTCCATCCCTTTCTGCTTTATGTACATCACAACCTTGCTGGGAAACAGCATGGTCCTTCTCACTGTAAGGGTAGATGAAAGCCTCCAGGASCAGATGTACTATTTCATGTGCATGCTGGCTGCCATTGAGCTCGTCTTCTCAACTGCTGTGGTTCCCAAAATGCTGGTGGTATTCTGGCTGGATGTAAGAGAATTTGCTTTTGAGGGCTGCTTCATCCAGTTGTTTTTCATCCACACTTTCACAGCAGTGGAGTCGGGGGTGCTGYTGGCCATGGCCTTTGATTGGTACATCGCCATCTGCAATCCCCTGAGATACACCACCTTCCTGACCAGTTCAAGGACCACCCAGATAGGACTGCTGGCTCTGGCCAGGGGGGTTGCTTTCATGATCCCTTTGATGTGCCTTCTCACCAGCTTACCCTACTGCAAAACCAGAGTCATCCCTCACTCCTACTGTGAGCACATGGCTGTGATGGAGCTGGCCTGCGCCGACCCATCCCTCAGCAACCTCTACAGCATCATTGTGACAACCCTCTCGGTGGGCTCAGACTCCATCTTCATCACCTTCTCCTATGGTATGATCCTCAGGTCTGTGTTAAGGCTGTTGTCCAGGGAGGCACGCCTCAAGGCCCTCAGCACTCGCGGCTCCCACATTTCCATCATCCTGATGTTTTACACAGGTGGCCTCTTCTCCATGCACCTGCAGATGTTTTCCCTTGGCTTGAATCCTCACACCCAATCTTGGTGGTGGATTTCTATTTGACAGTCCCTCCCATGCTCAACCCACTCATTTATGGCATAAAGACAAAGCAGATCTGGGAACGGATCATTAAACTCTTAGAGCAGTTGGCAGGACTCAGTATCTCACCTGCTGATAATGACAGGGCAGATACTGAGAGACAGAGGCTCTCCTAGAAGGCAATTCATCCCATCCTAGAATAGGTGTGACGTTAGATGAGCTGAATTATCCCCCAGAGACGTCCATTTCTCACCAGTCACTGGAAAGGGAACCTGCACTAGATGCCTGGATTTGAGATGGCAAAGGTTTAGTGAGATGAAACCAATGGGCTGGTCCCAGTGGGTGCTGGCCAACTGTCTCTGTCCAAAGCTCTCACATTTTCTGAGATATCGCATTCTCCCCCCAAACACCTCTCCTTTCAAACACTGTTCTCTGAAGAAAAACAAAACGTTTGGATCACCTGCACTGTGGGCTCAGCCGTCTGTGAATCTTAACATTAACTTAATCCCAACACCATCCAGGTATGGGAGTGTTCATACAGTTTCCAAAGAGGACTGAGGTTGTTGGGCCTGATCTGCAGAGGGATTTGGGGTTCTAACTCCTTTGATTTCCTTGGGGGTTAGGCACTGGCATCCTTCTGAGGATACAGATATGGGAATAAGATTTCAAAGGCATTCAGGCACCTGATAAGATTGTCACACTCAAAATCAGTGGTACATAGACACCTATCCGCTGCCTCCCRGAAAAATCTTCCAGGGTAACTATGTGCTACATCTTGCAGTGGGTAAAGCCTCAGCAGGACGTTCAGCAGCCCCGGTCGCACTGAACAATTGCAGGGCTGCAAGGCCTCCAAGTCACTGCTGTTTCTGAAAACTTCACCCTACACAAACTCTTATTTCCAGGAAGGTYCCTTAAGACGTGTGTGTGTGTGCACGTGTGTGTGTGTGTGTGAACTCCTTTTCTTCATCCAGGTCTTTAAATTAGCTGCAGACAAACTCCAGGAAAAGTCCCTTGGCTCACGTGTGCTGTGTGCACATGGTAGAGGGCAGCAGCAAYAGCGAGGGTGAACAGAGAGCGGGGACCCCACAGAGAGGCAAGATCCCTTCTGAGAAATGCATCACCCGGGTCAGCTCCTCAGGGACCATCTCCCTAGAGAGACAGGACCAGCAACAGTTATGGGCAGCCTTTTTGCAAATGGGCTGGTGGTGCCTGGATCGGGATGAAGGCATGCAGAGGCTCCCGACGGCTGCTTGTGGCAGCCTGCCCTGCATGCCCTGGGCTTTGCAGCTCTGGTGTCAGGCACAAGAGACCACAGAGGTGGGTCTCAAGCTGAGCTCAGAGGACACATCCTGGAGCAGACAAATACCGCCCAGCCGCTGATCTGCCAGATAGCAGCTTTTCGGCCCCCACTGTCCAGAGCCAACATGACGCACAGATCAAGGGATGCACCAGCCCAGGAAGACAGCTTAGTCCCCTCAGCAACACCGATGTAATGCTGCAGTGCCAAATGAGGTTGGCAGGCAGGGATGAGTGTTTCACACCAGGCAGCTGGCACTGCTTCTTGGGAAGGTTTGGACTCAAGAGCATGTGTGGAGCATGCCCCAGAGGGCCACGGGCCCTCCACCTGGAAGGGGGCTACTGGCACTGTAGCCATTCTGCCCTGCTCAGTGCTACCTCTCCTGAACACTCACTTCTCGGAGCATGGCATGGAGCCCTTCTCCCAACATGTCCCTTCCAACGCAGTGTAGCCCAGCACCTCCTCAGCTGGTTTCTTCCACCAGCTGCTCCATCCCTTCTGCATCACCAGTGCAAGCAGCAATGGGAGGAGGGGAGGGCAGGGAAAAGAGAAAATAAACATTTTGGTGCAAAACGTGAATACTTGTAAAGAAACTGCTTTTTTATAACCCATGGAGTACATCTCCCTCATGTCTCCGTGCGTCTCGTTTCTCAGGCAGGTGCTTTTCACCAGTTCTCAGCAGGCAGGGCCTCGTGTGCTGGAGCAGCAGGTTGGTGCCAGCCCTGGTTTGCCAGGGTCTGYGCCTGGCACCTCGCAGCAGCGGCAGGAGAGGGGCCCGCAGCAGTGCAGGGCCAGACCTTTGCAGGACCCCACATTTGCTGCTCCTGCTGAGCACATCCACCCACTGACCCAAGGGGTCAGACCCAAACCCAAAGCGCTGCCACAGGCATGAATGTGATGCATTGCCACAGGGAAACCTTAGGGAGAGGAAGCAGTGATATTTCAAAGATACGTAAAGGGAGCAGCTGACAGCGGCACCAAACAGACGCAGCAGCTGGTACAGCAATTTCTGGGCTCTGCTTTGAGATCTAGGAACTTCTGGGATCACCAAAGGATTTCTGGGAACCCTTCCAGGAACTTGAGGGTGCCTGCTGCTGCCAGGAAATGACAGTTACCAAAAGCCATGACTCCTAGCAAGCTCTAGCAGCCTCCAGCGAGCTCTGTCAGCTGTTGTTGATCAAAGGGGCTTGAAGCACTTGTTCCAGCTGAGCCCTGATCGGGGAGACTCAAGCACCATTTTAGCTGGTGCTCACGAGGGGCCTATACAAGAGCTGGGCCAAGAGTACAGCAAACAGAGCTCGTGGTTTGTGTAGGAAGGGACAGCAACTTTGCTTGAAGCAGCATAGGCTTTCTGTGCAATGGTGATGATGTGCTGCAGGTCATGGTGCCCAAAACCTACTGGAACAACTTTCTCTGTAACATCAGAGGCCTTGACCCAAATGGAGTTTCAGAAGAAGGATGAAGATCCTGGGCTGCAGGGAGTCCCTAGGGCATCTTGCTGGGGCAGCGGCAGATGCTCTTCCACCTGCAGGTGCTGTGTGGCTTTGGGGATCTGTGTTGCTAAGGAAAAGAGCTGTGGGAAGAAGTCAGAAGACTGCAGAGCATCAGAGATGATGAGAAAGAGGCCGACTGGATCTTCTTGGATCCAGKCTTGGATCCTGCAGCTTCAAGAGCCTGAACCCCTCAGTATACTGAAGGAGGGCAGGTGGTGTCTGTGCCTGTTGTGTTGGGAAGTGGAGATTCCCCATGATGCTGAAGGCTGGAAGCTTGTGCCTTCTGGCACCAGGAGGAAGGCCTCTGTTCCCTCTGATGACTTCCAGCTGTGGAAAAGGTTAGGTGCCCTGGTAGCAAATGAGGGATTGGAAGCTCTGTCAAAAGAAAAAAACAATCTTCTGTGCTGGCTGAGTCTGAGCCATGCAGAGCCACGAGAGACCCTGGCATCTTGCCTCCATGGAAACCAAWGGGCATGAGATCRTGGTCCAGCCCTCTCAACCCCCCAGCCGAGATGGACGCACACCACCACCACGCAGGAGCAGGGCTCAGACCTGAGAGTCTCTACCTGTTGGTCTTCCATGCCCAGCACAGGTGCACATTCCACATCTGTGGAATGATCCTGTTCTTCCTTAAGCATTCTCGTAGCTTGTCCTTTGCTCGCTGCATTGACTTCCCCTCTTATTCAGCATCATGACACACACCCCGGGCCATCGCTTGCATTCTTCTTAGGCATTTCTGTGTGGCTACTACTGCCATTTGCAAGTAAGGCAGCACCGTGTGTGCCTCTTCCCACCACGAGGAGGGAACATCCCCTTTTACAGCTGGTGTCATGCAAAGAAGAGAGGCTGACCTCAAGCGATGCTCACGTGGAGAGCTGCCAGCTGTTCTCAGCACGCACTTGGTTTGGCCTTAGCGTCTGCCTCAGCCAGCGTTGAGAGCTTTGCTGAACGCTGAGCCCAAGGCTGCTCTTCTTCCCCATTACTCCCAGCCCTCCAATCCCTCGCTCCAGGCTCCATCCRCAGCTCAACAGGATGTTTGGGATGCATGTGCATGAGGGCTCTTGGTGCAGCTGGCAAGGGGATGCTGCAGCTGCAGATTAAC
>NW_020448096.1:0-2088 GCF_003343035.1 Apteryx rowi | reverse complement strand
GGGAAGGAGGCAATCTCTGCAGAGATCCTGCAGCCACAGACCTAGAGCTGCTGGCACAGGAGAGGTCAGAATAGGCTCCACCGTCTCTCCCGGCAGTGAGGAGCAGTGCATTGAACCTCTGCTCTTTCCGGCTGGTTGTCACCRCAAAGACTGCAGGAGCTTCGCTTTTTTGGCCCCTCTTCCCTCCACTCACTTTGGTTAAGCTGTCCAGCAGGCTCAATAGCCCTTTGGCGAGGACCTGCAGACCAACAGACAACACAGCCTCTTGCAACTCATTTGCTTAGCACACAAAAAAAAGAAGAAATGCAGCCAGTGGAGCTCAGACAASGATGTTACTTACGTTCCGTTCACCATCAGCACAGTGACGTCAAAGCTGAATACTCTGAAAATTTTCCAGCTCCGCGTTGGCTGACGTCYGGATTTAGCACCCTTTTCAGTCTGCCAGGCAGGCTTCATTCCTCTCTGTAGGTAGTGAGCAGGCAAAACATAACCTTTTTTAGCAGATACGTACAATTATCTCACAGTCATGGGGTCATTAACTTGGAAAGTTTTGGGACAAGAGACAGGAGGCATGTAAAGTGGAGTGTGTGCTTGCTGCACAGTTGTGTGTCCCGGCTTAATTTTTGTGGCCCCTCAGGGGCTGCACRTGGAGTTCACTGTGCAGAGATCTGTACGTGCTGGTGCGGATGGGCTGTGCGTGGCCCAGAAGAGTGCTTCATGAGCTGTGTGGTTGCTGCAAGGACAGTTTTCGCTAACCATTTCCAACAGCACAAGGCGCTCTATCTTCTTTCTCTCTGCTCCAGGATCYGCAGTCAGAGGCTTGCTGACAGCGCTGTCAGTGATAAAATGGTTGAGGCAGACGCGAGCACTGCACCCAAGTCCAGTTTCTGCTGATCACCACAGCACAGCTGGATCGTCTGCTCCCTGTGCTGCATCAGCCAAAGATGTGCCAGACTTCCCACTCTGCCGATCCCAGAGTGGAGCAAGTAACTCAAGACACGGTAGGGACCTTGCCCTTCCAAATATAGACAGAATGTCCATAGTGTAGCAGGGATAACGGGGCCTGTTCAGGAGGGAAGTGTCTGGAGAAGCTTCCTGGGAGCCCTACATCATCCTGGGGGTCTAAGTGATAAGAAGGCGCAGCTGAACTTGGACTGGCAGCAGGTGACACCTGGAACTTAGAGCCTCTTGCGAGAAAATGCAGTGAGCACCCGCTCACGGATCTCCTTGGTTTTGACACCATACACTAYAGGATTCATCATGGGAGGGAAGAGAAGGTACAAATTGGCCATCAAGATGTGCACATGAGGGGCAATGTGGTGACCGAACCTGTGGATTACCGACGAGAGAACCGCAGGAGTGTAGAAGAACAGGATGGCGCAGATGTGGGCGAGGCAGGTACCAAGTGCCTTCAGTCTCTCCTCCTTGGTTGCCAGGCTCAACACAGTTCTCAGGATCATGAGGTAGGAGTGCCCAATGCACAGCATATCCAGCCCCACAATGAAGATAAGCACGAAGATGCCGTAGATATTATTGAATCTGGTGTCAGCACAGGCCAGCTTCACCACCGCCATATGTTCGCAGTAGCAATGGGAGATGACGTGGGAGTGGCAATACGGCAGGCGGTGGAGGAGGAGGGGCATGGGCAAAATGAGGCYGGATGCCCTGACCAGAGCCAGCAGCCCGATCTTGGCTATCAGGGAGTTGGTCAGGATGGAGCTGTATCGCAGGGGGTTGCACACAGCAACRTACCTGTCAAAAGCCATGGCCAGCAGCACTGCCGACTCCATGATGGCAAAAGAGTGAAGGAAAAACATCTGCACAAGGCAGGCCTTGAAGGTGATCTCCCGCGCATTGAACCAGAAGATGCTCAGTATTTTRGGCACGGTGGTCAGGGACAGCACCARGTCAGTGASAGCCAGCATGGAAAGGAAATAGAACATGGGCTTGTGGAGAGATGGCTCTGTCTTTATCACATACAAGAGGGTGCTGTTCCCAAGAAGGGCTATGGCAAACACTGTGCYGAACGGGATGGAAATCCAGCGGTGCATAGCTTCCAGCCCAGGGATGCCAGTCAGGAAAAACACA
>NW_020448095.1:9898-15325 GCF_003343035.1 Apteryx rowi | reverse complement strand
AGTGCCGCGGACTTACAGTGAGTGTCCGGCTCGGGGACACCGGGGACCGGGGACACTACGGGGCTTGGGGACAACCCCCCCCAAAAACCACCCCCCCCGGCCCAGCTCTGACCTGCCCTCCCACCGCTGCTCCCCCAAAGGTGCCCCCCCCGGCTGCGCTCCGGCGCCGAAGGGGTTAATGCACCCGGGAATGGGCCGGGGGGGGTGTTTTTAGGGAGGGGGGGGGATTTGGGGTGCTGAGGATGGGACCCCTCCACCCGCTTTGGCCCCCCCCCCCTTTGCCGGGCGGGGGGAGCCGGTGCTGCGTGTCCTTCTCCCTCCTGTGTCCGCTTGGGGCACGGGGGGTGGCCGCCCCCCCCCCGCCGCTTGTCTGTGTCACGAGTTGTCTTGTTCTCTGTCCCCGTCCCCCGACTTTTCGTTGTGCTCGTGTGGGGCTGGGGGGGGTGGGTGAGGGGGTGACGCCGAGCGGGACGTGGCACCCGGGTGTCCCAAACGTGGTGGTCGCCTCTCTAGGGCAGCCAGGAGCTCGCTGCCACCTGCCCCGGGCAGGATGTGGCCCCCCGGGTGCTGTGGGGTGCCGGTGGGGGGGCTGTACGTGGGGGGGGGGCCAGCCCGGCTCACCGGGACCCCCGTGTGCCCGCAGGCTCTTCAAGGAGCAGAGCGAGGACCTGGTGGACCACGTGCCCAAGGAGCGCGAGGCGCTGCTGGAGAGGGAGTTTCAGAGGGTCACCATCTCCGGCGAGGAGAAGTGTGGGGTGAGACGGCGCGCCGGCCCCCCCCGGCGACCCCCCCCCCGGTGACCCCCCCTCCCGGCGGCCCCCCACTTCGGTCCACGGGGCTCCACCAAAGTGGGGTTAAGGGGGGCGACCGCTGCGGCGCTGACCCCCATGGGGTCCGTGGGGCACCAAGACCATCGCTTGGTGGGGAGCTCCTCATTGAGGGTCTTCAACGCCCGGCCCGCGCGCCCTGGGGTCCGGGGTGCCCCCAGAGCCGCCCCCCCCCCTCCAGCTTTCCCCTTCCCAGGTGCCCTTCACGGACCTGCTGGATGCGGCCAAGAGCGTGGTGAAGGCGCTGTTCCTGCGGGAGAAGTACATGGGGTTGTCGCTGCAAAGCTTCTGCAAGACCACGGCCCGCTACCTGCAGGAGCTCTCCGAAAAGCCCCTGGAGACCCGGGGCTACGAGGAGGTGCCCGAGACCCCCGTGGCCGCCGGTGAGCAGAGCCGCCCCGGGGACGCGGTGGCGGGGAGGGAGGGCCGCGTTGCCGGAGCAGCTCGGTGCATGCCCCACCGGTTGTCCCCCCTGCCGCAGACGCCCCCGTGCACCCGCCGTTCGGCGACCAGCACCCCTACGAGGCGTGGGACCCCCAGGCCATGCCGGGCGACCTCGGCTTCGGGCTCAAGATGGTGGACGGCGTGGTGCACGTCTACACCAAGCAGGACGTCACCGACAAGTGAGTTTGGGCGGGCGCGACGAGTTTGCCGGGGCTGAGCCGCCGCGGCTCACGGCGCCTTCTCCCCGCCAGGAGCACGGAGCTGGACCTGCCCTACCCCGACCTGCAGGAGTTCATCGCCGACATGAACTTCCTCATGGCTTTGATCATTAACGGACCCATGTAAGGAGAAGCGCCGGGGTCTGTCCCCCCGCCACGGGGACGCACGCCCGGGGACATCGAGGCGGGGATGTGTCCATGTGTCCGTCCTGGCCCAGCACCAGCTCTGCGCCCAGGGCTGGGACTCGGGTCCGCTTGTCCTGGTGGGCACCGGACCTCCTTGGGGCTGGTTTTCTCCCTCTTTTCCCCTAAACTGATGGCGACCTCCTTGCCTTGGCCAGCAAATCCTTCTGCTACCGGCGCCTGCAGTACCTGAGCTCCAAGTTCCAGATGCACGTGCTGCTCAACGAGATGAAGGAGCTGGCGGCCCAGAAGAAGGTGCCCCACCGCGACTTCTACAACATCCGCAAGGTACCTGGGCGCCCCGGCAGCGGCAGCCGCGCGTCCCAGGGTCCCTGGCTTGGTTGGTGCCCGGGGGGGATGGGGGGACGGGCTCCGAGCTGAGCGTTGCCCCTGCCCATGCAGGTGGACACCCACATCCACGCCTCGTCCTGCATGAACCAGAAGCATCTCCTGCGCTTCATCAAGCGGGCCATGAAGAAGCACCTGGATGAAATTGTCCACGTGGAGAAGGGCAAGGAGCAGACGCTCAAGGAGGTCTTCGAGACCATGAACCTCACAGCCTACGACCTCAGTGTGGACACGCTGGATGTCCACGCGGTATGAGACACCCTTCCCAAGCCCTGGAGACGAGCAGGGACCCCAGCTTGTCTCCAGCCAGGCTGGGGGATCTTTTCCGGTGGCTGGCCCAGTGTCAGGTCGGGGGATTTTGGGTGGCTCCAGGGTGGTGGGTGGCATCGGCTCATGTCTGCCTCTCCATGCCAGGACCGCAACACCTTCCACCGTTTTGACAAGTTCAACGCCAAGTACAACCCCATCGGCGAGTCCATCCTGCGGGAGATCTTCATCAAGACGGACAACCGCGTCTCGGGGAAATACTTTGCCCACATCATCAAGGTGAGGGGCCTCGGGAGGTGTTTGGGGTGGTGGGCGCGCTGCACCCTGCCCCAGACACCYCCCCAGTCCCCTTCCCTCTAATGCCCACGGCGGCCAGCACCCAACCTGGGGTGACGTCCCTCCACATCCCCCTTCCTGGCGGTGACGGGTGACGCCTTCCCCCTCCCCGGCAGGAGGTGATGTCCGACCTGGAGGAAAGCAAGTACCAGAACGCCGAGCTGCGGCTCTCCATCTACGGCCGGTCCCGCGACGAGTGGGACAAACTGGCCCGCTGGGCCGTGAACCAYCGCGTTCACTCCAACAACGTCCGCTGGCTCGTGCAGGTGCCCCGGCTCTTGTGAGTACCCCGGGCATCCCCGCCTGGCGCCTGGGGCGCTCATCACACGTCGGCGGGGGCTCAGGGCAGGGGACGCAGGTGTGACGGGGCGCCCGGCGCTGAGCAACTGCCGTTGCCCTCGCAGTGACGTCTACCGGACGAAGAGGCAGCTGGCCAACTTCCAGGAGATGCTGGAGAACATCTTCCTACCCCTCTACGAGGCCACCGTCCACCCTGCCCAGCACMCGGAGCTGCACCTCTTCCTGGAGCACGTGAGCACCATCCCCTGCACCTGGGGTGGCTTGAGGACCCCTAGATCTGTCCCCCAGCCTGGGTCTACTATGTCCTGGAGCCAGGGATGGGAGGTCTCCTGATGGAGGGGGTGACTGCAAAGCTGGCTGACGTCTTGCCCCGCAGGTGGACGGCTTCGACAGCGTAGATGATGAGTCCAAGCCGGAGCATCACATCTTCAACCTGGACAGCCCCTTGCCGGGCAACTGGGTGGAGGAGGACAACCCACCCTACTCCTACTACCTGTACTACATGTATGCCAACATGACCGTGCTCAACCACCTCCGCCGGTAAGGCCACCCCAGGGTCCCGGCTCCGTCGTGGGGCAAGCGGAGGTTCCCACACCCCGTCCCCGCCGCTGAGCCGGCGCTCGCACCCTCTCCGCAGGAAGCGAGGTTTCCACACCTTCGTGCTGCGACCGCACTGCGGTGAGGCCGGCCCCATCCATCACCTCGTCTCGGGCTTCATGGTCTCGGAGAACATCTCACACGGCTTGCTGCTCCGCAAGGTGTGCGCCGGCGGCGGCGGCTCGGATGCGCCGTCGGGGGGAAATTTGGGGCTGGCGGGCGCGCGGCCGGGCCCCCCGCTGACCCCGCTGTGCCCGCCAGGCGCCCGTGCTGCAGTACCTCTACTACCTGGCGCAGATCGGCATCGCCATGTCGCCGCTCAGCAACAACAGCCTCTTCCTCAGCTACCACCGCAACCCGCTGCCCGAGTACCTGTCGCGGGGGCTCATGGTGTCCCTCTCCACCGACGACCCCCTCCAGTTCCACTTCACCAAGGTGAGCGGTCGCGGTGGTGCACGGCATGGCACCACCGTGGTGGTGGGACAGGGTTGGTCATGGCCGGGAGCGAGGAGACCCCAGCGGGCTCTGAAGGTCCAGCGAGGAGGAGGGATGGGATGGAAGACGCTGGGGGCCACCAGCCTTTTTGGGGTCCTCGTTGAGCGCCCGGCGAGCGGCGCCGCTCCCGTCGGGGCGGAGGGGTGACCAGGGCCACCGCTGAGGCCKCGTCCCCGCAGGAGCCCCTCATGGAGGAGTACAGCATCGCCACCCAAGTCTGGAAGCTCAGCTCCTGCGACATGTGCGAGCTGGCCCGCAACAGCGTCCTCATGAGCGGCTTCTCCCACAAGGTAAGGGCACCCTCGGCCCCGGCGCGGGCGCTCCGGGTGCCGACGGACCGCGGCAGCCCTCCCTTGCCCTGCCCCTTGCTCTGGCCCAGGTGAAGAGCTACTGGCTGGGTCCCCACTACCTAAAAGAGGGGCCGGAGGGGAACGACATCCGCCGCACCAACGTCCCCGACATCCGCGTGAGCTACCGCTTCGAGACGCTGTGCCAGGAGCTGACGCTCATCACGCAGGCGGTGCAGACCGAGGAGCTGGAGCCCATCCAGGAGGAGGACGCTCTCGCCATCGCCTCCGCCCTGGGCACCCAGTGACGCCCGTCCCGTCCCGTCCCGTCCCATCCCATCCCGTCCCGTCCCCGGCGGGAGGAAGGGGACAACCCCGCCGCCGTCCCCGGCGCCGCCTGCCCGGGGGACCTCTTGCCGCCGCCTCGCTCCCGCGCTGCTCCGTGGCCCCTCGCCGCTGTCCCCTGTGTCGTGCCGGTGCCTTCGTCGTGGGGTGGGGTTGGGTCCGTTCTCTGTGTTTTGGGGGGGTTCGTCGTTTTTTTGTTGTTGTTTTTGGGGGTTTTTTTAACCGTTTTTCTTGTAGCCGTGCTCCCTGCTAGGGGCGCGCTGGTGGGCGAGGGGTCCCGGTGACGCCAGGGCTGGGGACGCCACGGGTCCCCCTGTTTGCTTGCTTGCTGTCCCCTTTCCCCCTTGAGAGGGGACACGGGGACAGCGGTGACGATCGAAGCGAGTCGGCGCAGCACCCAGCACCCAAAACCCGGGTCTCCGCACCCCCGGCTCCGCTTGCACCCTCCCGTGGGGCTGCCAGCTCCGGGTAGGGACCAGGGGGCGGGTGGCCCTGGGGACACCAGGTGCAGGGGACAGTGTCTTTTGGGTGCCCGGGTGGAGGAAGGCTGTGAATCCCTCCTCCTCCTCCTCCTCCTCACCGGCCACAGAGGCCACAGGGAGGAAGATGAGGGTCCGGGTCTGCGTGTGCCCCCCCGTCCCCGTCCCGCCGTCCACCGTGCGCAGAGGGGCAGTTTGCAACCCGGATCGCGGGGAGGGGAAGGGGGGGGCACCCGTCTCGCCCCCGGCCCCGCACCCCCCCCCCCGGGTCCTGCCTCCCGCCGCGGGCATCCCTCATCCC
>NW_020448095.1:6500-8390 GCF_003343035.1 Apteryx rowi | reverse complement strand
CGCTCCGCAGGCGGCGAGACGGAGGAGGAGATGCTCCGCGCCGACCTGCTGGAGAACCAGCTGATGGAGATGCGCCTGGGCTTCGCCCGGCTCTGCTACAACCCCGACTTCGTGAGTAACTCCCCCCCCGGCAAGGGGGGGGCCCGTGCGGGCTGGGGACCCAAGGGGGGGACCGATAGGCCCCCCCCTTCAGGATTGGGGGGGACCCCACGGAGATGTGGGGACCTAAGAGGGGACTCCCCAAGGTTGGGGAACCTCAAGAGGAGACCCATGCTCTTCCCCAAGCGTTGGGGGGGGATGCACACCCCCCCCTCCAGGATTAGGGGGACCCAATGCAGCCTAGGGGACCCAGGGGGGGCCCACGCCCCCCCCCCCGTGCAGCTGGGGGGGACCCAAGGGGGGACCCACGCACGGGGCCGTGCCGCGCAGGAGCTCCTCAAGCCGGCGTACCTGGAGCAGCTGCCGGCCAAGCTGCAGGAGCTGTCGCGCTTCCTGGGCGCCCGCCCTTGGTTCGTGGGGGACAAGGTAGGTGCAGGGGGCCGGGGGGGGGCAGGGGTGTGTGTCCCCCCCCCGCCCCCCCAAAGCCACGCCGGGGCTCACCGTGCCGCTGCGGCGCAGCTCACCTACGTGGACTTCTTGGCTTACGACGTGCTGGAGCAGCAGCGCATGTTCGCCCCGACGTGCCTGGAGGGGCCGGGCAACCTGCGCGCCTTCATGCGGCGCTTCGAGGTGAGCGGGGGGGGCTCCCCGGACCCCCCCCCTTCTCCCAGGACCCCCCCTTTCTCCCAGGACCCCCCCCCGGCGCCGCCGCTCACCGGCCCCTCCGCTCCCCGCAGGCGCTGGAGAAGGTCGCCGCGTACCTGCGCTCCGGGCGCTGCCTGAAGACACCCGTGTTTTGGCGGACGGCTCGGTGGGGCAGCGCCAAGGAGTGATGCTGCCCCCCCCCCGCTGTGCCCCCCCCGTCGCCGTCGCTGTCCCCCCCCGGGCCGGGCCGGGGGCTCCGCCGCCGCTTTTCCCCCGCGCAATAAACCCGCCGCGATTCGCACCCGCGCCCGGCTGCCGCCTGCGCTGCGCCGCCTCGGGGGGGGGGAACCGCGTGGGGGGGGGGCGGACCGTGCTGCTGCCCCCCCCCACCCCGGGATGGGGGGACCCCGCTGCCCCCCATGGTAAAGGGGGGGTCGCCGTGCAGACTGGGGGTCCAAGGGGGACACGTGCCCTCCCCCCTCCCAGGATTGGGGGGACCCCCGTGCAGACTGGGGGACTCAAGGGGGGGGGGACACATGACCCCTAGGATTGGGGGGGCCCCCATGAAGATGGAGGACTCAAGGGGGGACCGATGCCCCCCCCCCCGCAGGATTGGGGGGAACCCCATGGAGATTTGGAGACCTAAGAGGGGACACATGCCCCCCCCCAGGACTGGGATACCCCCATGGAAGCTGGGGGACCTCGGGGGGGGGACACATGACCCCCAGCATTGGGGGGACCCCCATGCAAACGGGAGACTCAAGGGGGGACCGGTACCCCCCCCCCAGGATTAGGGGGGACCCCACGCAGATTGGGGGACCCAAGGGGGACACATGCCCCCCCAGGATCGGGATACCCCCATGGGGGCTGGGAGACCTCGGGGGGGGGGGGACACATGACCCCCAGGACTGGGGGGATTCCCATGCCGATGGGGGACCCAAGGGGGAACGGTACCCCCCCCAAGGATTGGGAGGACCCCATGCAGAAGGGGGGACCCCGGGGGGGGCACATGACCCCCCCAGGATTTGGGGGACCCTCCTACACACTGGGGGACCCAAAGCGGGACACATGCCCCCCCCACCCCAGGAAGAGGTGACCCCCATGCAGATTGGGGGACCCAAATGGGGACCGACCCCCCCCCTGCGA
>NW_020448095.1:0-5335 GCF_003343035.1 Apteryx rowi | reverse complement strand
CGTGGCCTGGGGAAATGGCTGCGTTGCCGCCCCGTCCCGTCCCGCCCCGCGGAAGTGTCCGCAGGCTGCTCGCTCGGAGCAGGGATCAGCCGAGGCGGCGCTTGGGGCCCTGCCATGACAGGGGGGCAGGTCCGGTACGGAGCTGCTGTGCTGCCCCCCGGGGGGGGTCCTGGGGTCCCCGTGTGCCCCGTGTTCTCCAGGCCTGCTGGAGGTGGCTCCCGAGCGTGACCCTCCTCTGCTCTCCTTCCAGCTCCCGACTACGACAAGAGCCAATGGATCAACGAGAAGGAGAAGCTGGGATTAGACTTCCCTAACGTAGGTGGCCTCAGGGCAAGGGAGCAGCTACGGGGGGTGATTTTGGGGAGCTGGCATGCCGGGCGGGTGGGAGATGCCACGCTGACGTGCCTGCTGTCCCCTGCAGCTCCCCTACTTCATCGACGGCAAGACCAAGCTCACCCAGAGCAACGCCATCCTCCGCTACATCGCCCGCAAGCACAAGATGTGTGAGTGCCCGGGGCTGGGGTTGAGCTGAGGCCATGGGTGGCCCCGTGCGGCGCTAACATCTCCCCGGTCTGCAGGTGGTGAGACAGAGGAGGAGATCATCCGCGTGGACATGCTGGAAAACCAGATCATGGATTTCCGCATGAGCCTGGTGATGGTCTGCTACAACCCTGACTTTGTGAGTGTCTCCGTGCTGTGGCATCTTGTGATCACCCGTCCCAGTGTCACGGGGCTGCCTGTGCTGGGATCCTTCCTGACTGTGCCCTGAGGAATGGGGCTGGATTAACCTGGGAGCATTCCCCATTTGGAGAAGCTGTTGTCTCCTGGGGTGGTGGGGAGCGGAGTATGTGGACTTGGGCATCCACCCCTTTTTTCCTTTCCCTCTGCAGGAGAAGCTGAAGCCAGGGTACCTGGAGCAACTGCCAGGGAAGCTGAAGCTCTTCTCCAACTTCCTGGGGGACAGAAAGTGGTTTGCAGGGGAGAAGGTATGGTCTGGACCCCAGAGGAGGGCAGCAGGGGCTGGGAAGGGGGTTTGGTCCCATGGTGCTCCTCACTGCACCTCTCCTTCCCCAGCTCACCTTTGTGGACTTCCTCATGTTTGACGTGCTGGAGCAGAACCGCACGTTTGAACCCAAGTGCCTGGAACCATTCAAGAACCTGAAGGACTTCATGGACCGCTTTGGGGTGAGCCGGGTGCTGCTTGGGTCCTGCTGTGGCTGCTCCAGGCTCTCTTGGGGTCTGCACAGTCACCCATGGGCACTGGTCTCCATTGGATCCTTTTGGGGAAGGACCTCCTGGGGCAGATCTGACACCCTCCAGGGTGTCAAGGTCCTCAAGGACTCTTGGGGCAGAGGGGTGCCCCATGAGCCCTGGTGGGATGAGTCCCGAGCACTCTCCTTCCTCCCGCAGGCCTTGGAGAAGGTTGCTGCCTACATGAAATCCAGCCGCTTCCTGAAGATGCCCATCAACAACAAGATGGCCAAATGGGGCAACAAGAAGGAGTAGGGGTGCAGCATGGGGTGAGACAAGCCGGGGTGTCCTTCCCCTGTCCAGGACTGCCCCCCCCCATGCCATCTGTAGTGGGGCTGGGCTGGGCGGGCCGTGGGGCCTGTGTGGCAGCCCCTGAAAGCAATAAAATCTCTAGATGCAGCAACCCGACTCCCTTGCCGAGTGCCTGCGGGTTGGAGAGGGAGGAAGCGCTCGGGATCACCTTCCGGTGACGTGGGGCAGAGCGTGGGGCGAGTAGGGACATCCCTGCCCCCCCAGGGTGCCCTAGCCCCCCCTTAGCTTGGGGATGGGCTGAGGTTTGGGAATGCCTGAGCAGAGCTTTGTGTTGTCCCCTCGCTCTGCCTCCTTGGCATCGAGAGGCCGTAGTCCCACCTCCTTGCTCCTCAGGGAAAGTGTCTCCTCCTCTGCCCTGGGGCTTTCTCGTTAGCGCATTCCTGCACACTAACGAGGCAGAGCTGGCAAAGGAGCTGGCTCCAGGCTTGGCACCCTGCCAGCACCTGCGGGGTTGGGAGCTCACCCTGCCCAAGCCAGCGGCGGACCACGGTGTCCCATGAGCCCGTCCCTGCCACGGACACCCTGGGCATGGGGGTGCTGCTCGCGATGGGGACCTGGAGGTGTCCCTTGGGCTGGGAGCCACTGGCTGCATGAGGGCCCCGGGAGCAGGGTGGCACCAGCCAGCTTCACCCCTGCCATAACTGCACGTAGACCTCGGTGGTGCTGCTCGGTTTTGCATTTTATTTATTTTGCCTTGCGGTCGCTTTGCGTGTTGTGGCTTGCACGAATGTTCTACGGTGCCCAGCTCTCCCAGGGGCCTGGCAGCCCCACTGCCTCTCTGGGTGGCTGGAAATGGGATCAAGCAACAAATCTCCCCGGGGAGATCCTGAATCTTCCCCCCCAGGAGATCCTAAATCTCACCCAAGAGCCCTCCAGCTGCTGGGGAACAGCCTGGGGAGGCTGAAACACCAGCTGAGCAGCCTTGCTACTGTTATGGCCATGTTCATCTGAAGCTTACGGGTTGGAGGGATGCATCCCTCAGCCCTCCAGCCTGGGGGGGCCAGGCAGGACCAGGAGAGCCCCGCTCCCCCTCCTTTGAGCCCCCCCAAGTCCTGCAGTGTCGATCCTGGCGTCGCCCCCTCGGCTGGGATGCTTGTCATGGGAGGTTGCCGGTGCTTTGGGGTGGATGGTGGGAGGATGGTGGGAGAAGGTGTCGGTGAGGTCCCGGCCCCTGGTGGCTCAGTCCCTTGGACCTATCTGCAAAGGGAGGACAAAAAGCGCTGGGGAGGAAGCCCCTGGGCTTGGCCCCCTCCGAAAAAAGACAGCTGTGACGGGAAGGCGGTGCTGAGGGCTCGGACTTGGAGCCTCACCCCCAGGGACGTCTTCACGGCCGAGAGCTTGAAGGCGACGCGTCGCCACTCCTCGGGGCAGACAGCTCGCAGCTCCTCCGAGCTCATGTGCAGCAGCTGGTGCCCGGAGAGGACGCCGAGGCATTTCACCGTTCTGGGAGGGGGGACAGATGGATGGACAGACAGACGCCCGGTAAGAAGCTGGACCTGCAGCTCTGAGCTCAGCCAGGCATGGGGGGAGCCCCTGCCCGTGGCTGAACTGCTGTGGGAGGTGGAGAGGGAGCTTGGGTGACTCTTGATGGGGGAGCTCCTGCGTTTCCCCCAACACCCCCATACGGCTTAAGTGACATGGGTGAGCCACCACGGGGTCTGGGATGCTGTAGGGGCCCAGGGGCTCAAGGACGCTCCRGGAGAGGCGAGCAGGGCAACGTACAGCTGCGAGAAGCCCTTGTCCTTCAGCCAAGCCGTCACCTCCGCCGGCGTGGACCTGGGGTGAAGGATGGGAGGGCCCTGGAAGAGAGGGAGAAGGTCCAGGTAGGCCCAGGGGCAGCACGGCGGGGTCCGGCTCTGCCCTGGTGCTGTGGGCATGGGGGGGACGAGGGTGACCCACCTCATTCATGGCATCCTGTGCCCCGTGTCCCTGCCCCGGGGGCTCCAGGATGTTGCTGGGGAYGTACCCCTTCTC
Organism: Apteryx rowi; assembly: GCF_003343035.1. NCBI lineage: Eukaryota > Metazoa > Chordata > Aves > Apterygiformes > Apterygidae > Apteryx > Apteryx rowi. The sequence goes on along the minus strand of NW_020448095.1, from coordinate 1,798 downwards.
CCCCTGGCTGTTCTGCACCAGCCACCACTTCTTCTGCTGGTCCAGGACCTAGGGCACACGGTGACAACGGGGGCAGTGTGGCCCGCATGCCCCCCTATGCCTTGCTCCCAGCTTTGTCCCCTGCTCTGGGACCTCATAGCGGTCCCTGGGATCGGGGTGATCCCTGGGGAGGCTCCGTGCCCCAGCATGGCCTTGTCCTTACCTTCAGCACGTCCCCTCTCTGGACGGTCAGCTCCTGCGGGTTCCTGCCCCGAAACTCGTACAGGGCCTGCATGAGCACCGGGGCGGAGAAGGGGGGCCTGGAGGGACGAAGCAGCCCTGAGGAAGTCCCCCTCCCTGCAGGCCACATGTCCCTCCCCAGCTCCCCGTCCCTGGAGCTCCCCATCCCTGGATGCAGCCCTGGTGCCACCACTGTCCCCAGGGCCGTGGGAGCACTTACGCGTGGTTGGTGCTGTCCCTGTGGCTCGTGGCAGGTGCCTGTGCGGGGAGCAAAGGGGACCCGTGTTCAGAGCCAGCTGGGGAAACTGAGGCAGGGAGCAGCACGCTGGCCCCCCCGTCTGCCTCGGCCACCCCCCCGCTACGCCCTGGTGGGGTCAGGACTTACCTGCTCGGCAGGAGCGGAGAGCCCTGGCAGCGGCGGGGGCAGCCACCCGTCGGAGAAGACGGGGATGTAGGGGGGCACCGAGTGGCTGTCCGGGTACTCTGCCCTGCGAGGGGAGGAAGAGCGTGGCGCTTTTCCAAGCGGGAGGGTATCCAGCCCCTGGCAGCCTCGGATGGAGACCCCCCCCCTCCGGCATCTCGTCCTCTTGCCAGCGCCTCCCGGAGGAGTCCGGCTCCTCTCTAACCCCTCTGCGAGTGCGAGGCTGTGATTTGCCCCCCCCCCCCGCTGTCTCCCATCCCTGGGAGCGGGACCCTTACCTGGTCTTGTTCCAGGCTACGCCCAGGTTCTTCCAGGTGCTGTAGTCCTCCTGGTGGAGGGTGTCCTCAAGCATGTCCACGGCCGCCTGGATGAGCAGCGGGGCTTCCACGGAGGGCGCCAGGCCGGGGTCGGAGCAGTGGTCCAAGACCTGCTTGGGGGATGCGGCTGTGAGGGAAGGGAGCAGCCATCCGGGGGGCCCTGGGCCCCCCAAAACCCCCCCCTCCAAGGTGGGGGCCGAGGGTAAACCTCGGCGGCGGCACTCACGAAGGTCAAGGCGGAGAAGAGGAGACGCAGCAGTTCGGGGATGCTCGGCTTCTCCACGTTCCCGCGAAGCTTGCCCTGCGCCCGGAGCGGAAGGGGCGTCTCGGTGCCGCGGCCCGTGTTTGCCCCAGGACCCCCCCGAGGAGATTTGGGTGGGGGGGAGGCTGCCTGGAGGCCTCTGAAGCCCCATCCTCCCAGTATAACCCACCCATCCCAGTGCAACCACAGGGGCTCGCTGCTCGCCCACCTGTGGTCTGGTGCCCTCCACCAGGTGATGGAGATGCAGGATGAAGGCTCCTGGGGGTGGGCAAAGGGACAAGACCCCCAGGACCCCTCCAGCACGCTGTAGGACCTACCATGAGGTTGAGGGCGTATTTAACCTTCTGGAAAAAGTCCCTGTAGTCRGCCTCGGGGAGCAGAACTGGAGGGGCAGAGAGAGGGGGCTGGCACCGGGACGGCCACCTGCGGCCCCTCGAGTCACATGTGTCCCCCCCCGGCCCTTTTATTACTTTTTCCCTTCATTTTCTTCTTCTTCTTCTTCTTCTGCAGGTTCTTGTCGTTGGTTGAGCCGAGGGCCGCCTGCAGCCGGCCCACGAAGAGCTCCACGTCGCTGAGCAC
>NW_020448094.1:0-15425 GCF_003343035.1 Apteryx rowi | reverse complement strand
CTGTGAGGGTGACAGAGCACTGGAACAGGTTGCCCAGAGAGGTTGTGGAGTCTCCTTCTCTGAAGATATTCAAAACSCGCCTGGATGCAATCCTGTGCAATGTGCTCTAGGTGACCCTGCTTGAGCAGGGGGGTTGGACTAGATGATCTCCAGAGTTCCCTTCCAACCTCAGCGATTCTGTGATATAATTCAGTTGATGCAAATCCAAGTTTTATCTAGATAGACTGAAATTTTTATTCACTTGAAAATGTCAGCATTTTCTATATTTGAGCTCCTGTATTCTCCCATCTTAGAAGTCTATTTGTCATATTCTAATTTGTATTATATCTTCATCAGCATATAAAGTTTGGGAGAGTATTGACAATCAGAATATATATATAGATATATTCTGAGTATAAATATTCAGAACAGAAATGACTTCATATTTTTTCACTCCTCATATTTCTTTTTTTTTTATATATGAAAATTAAGCATTAATTAGTCTTGTGTAATTAATGCAGACATTTGGATCTACAGACAAATGTTACATGTTTTCCTTCACTGGTTTCTGAAAATGACACTTTTAAACTCCTTAAAACCCAGATGGAACAGGGGCAATTTCAACCAGACTGTAGTAAAGACAAATGTATTGAAAATTTCTCTGTCATGTAACCAGGTCTGTACTATTGAGTGACAGCTGATCTGAAGGCTACAGGTCTTCTTAACCCTGTGCTCATTCTGTTAGCCAGTTTAAGCTGTTCTAGGGTTTTCCAAGATTTGTAAGTTAAAAAAAAAAAMAAAAAACCTCTTTTGAAAAGTGTCGTTGTTAACTTTTAATTAGATTSGTTTCTCATACATAAGTTTATTTGTGCTGGTTGAGAATCATTTCTTTTTTTATCCATATCAAAATCTGGAATACTTTGGATAAAACTGTACTGTGCAAAGAGTGCGCTCTCTTGCTGTTTGCCTTTTTCTGCTCCTGCCTTACTCCTTCTGTTGTTCTAGAACAACTGCTTGTGAATTGTGCTCTGAACCAAGTTCTGGCCTAACTRTAAAATAATAATTTATTTTCTTTTGTTTGCTTATTTTTCAGCCAGACCTACTGTCTTCTCTGTTTCAGCATGTAGCCATACAAGTACCTGTGCTGGCACAGTGGTGTGGGCAGCAGACGGTTTAAAAACAAGAGACAAAGGTGAGGAGAGGACTGGGAACTGCTTTGTTGTTTCTCTCTTACCTGCTCGATAAATGACAGATTTGAGTGCTGAAAGCTGTATAATTGTATTCCCCCAACACTTCAGTAGCCTTTCTTGGATGCAAAATGCTTTAATAGTGATTCACCCCACCTGTGCTCATCTTAGTGCTAACTGGTACCATATAGAAATAGCCTCTGTAATGTTGTCTTGAGCATGGAAGTGTAGAATACAAATCTAGAGTACTTGGTAACCATCTTGTGTAACCCTTTTGGCTAACTTCTCCAATTTAAAACCTTTTACCTGTCTTCTCCTTTCTTCTGGAAATTATTCTTCTGGAGTTTAGCAGCTTTCTTTCAATATCCTATCAAAATGGATTCATGGTGAAGTTATATTCGTTTGCTCTTGTGCCAACAGTATTCAGTAGCTTAAATTCCTCTTCTTTTTCCTGTGGCATTCCTCTGTGATGAATTTAAAGAGTACCATTCAGTCTCAACATTAGCTTTTGTTTTAGGTGGATAAGCTAGGCACACCTTACTTTTCTTACGTAAAGCAGGTTATCTTTGTTACTGATAATTCTCTGCATCAGTTTGAGTTCATCTTCCTTGAATACAAATCACCAAAATGGCACACAGCACTTCAGTTTGAACAAGGCCTTCTACAATGGCAGGGATCTGATCCCGTGTTCCTACTGGACATACCTTTCCTGATGCATTCTGACATTGTATCTCCCAGTCTTCTGGCATCAATAAAATTCATTAGCTCATTCTTGCTTTTTGTGCCAGTGTTAAATAAGATTAGTCTCAGAGTCAATCCTTTTATCTCACTGCTAGAAACTTCCTCAAGATTCATTGCTTTTCTGTTCAGAAATATTTACTGTTGTCTTTACTCTAGCCCACTCTTGGACATTATAACTTTTACCATTTTACAACAGTTATCCCTTAATTCATAACTGTTCACAGATAAGATAAAAATATTGCTTCAAAGCTTTCATTTTAAATTAATACATATATCTATACATATGGAAGACAGAAATTATGGAATTAATACACTCATGTTTCTTGAAATGCAAATTTAGCTTACAAGATGTAATTTGACTTGTGTAATGTAAGTGCCAAGACTAATCTCATTTAGTAAAAATGCAACTATCTATGTTATCTTTTTGGGGGTAAAACTGGAGCTATTGTTAACATTCCAACCACATTTGCAGGACATGAACTTGTTTAGTCTTTAGCAGGCAGAATATAATAAGTGGTTGTGTTATGCATGCTGAGTGCCTTGTTCTGCCTAAATTGAACGACTTGTATATCATACAAAATTGTTCAGAGTCAAGGGGGAGTTGCAGCTGGAAAAGGCTCTGACACAAACAAGGAGGATTAATTATTTTACAYCAACAGCAGAGACTGCAGATCTCAGTAGATAGAAAGACTTTCTTCAATTTGCAAACAAAATAAGTGAGCCTAATAAAAAGATGTTGACCATTTCAACTCAGAAATAGATTTTTTTTTTTCTTTATGGACCCCAGATAACTCTCAATGGTCCAGAAAAAGTTCTTACTTGAGAAAAAAGCTCTGTAAAACAAATTTTGTGTACATTATGTCCATAAGGCAATAGCTCTAAAAGGCACTATAACTGAGTCATAACTCCTTTCTGCTTCCTAAAGGAATACAAAGATGCAGTAGCATCTGACTAAAAGCTTATGCTAACATACTCCTTCCTTTTCCCCGTATTATCAGTTTGTTATTCTCATAACTGACTAACTTTCTCTTTCTCAAATTTAGTCTACCTAATTTTTCTTCCTCACCTACTCAGGTGTTCACTTTCTGCCATACACTGAGAAGAGTGTGACATGTTCATGTTCAGGAGCGTGAGAAGGGCCTGTGCTATAAAAGAAAATGATATGCTTCCATAAAAGTCCAACAGAGCTACAAATTATTATTCCTGGTACCACTGTGGGGGACCTGACTGATGGCAGCTACAGCTACTTCTGAGATGCTCTACCAGCCCTTCTTTATAGTTGGCATCACCAGTGGCATCCTTCAAGTGGATGTCTGGGCTGTGAGTGTACTAATAGGCCTTAATTTCCCTGATCAGCCTCCCCTCAAGCCTGCCTTGCCTCCAGGGCCCTCCCTGAGCCCCCATCCACAGCTCCAAATCCCCCAATGCCATGTCCCTTTCCCAGTTTCCTGCCCTGGATTTGTGTGCCCTGAAATAACCCTTAATTCCTCAAAATGGTGCTAGATGGAAAATTCTGTTGGACCTATGAGTTTAAAAAAATCCTACATAAATGGAGAATGGAGCTAAGGGAAACAATGGGAACAATCAGAGGTGTGGAAAACATGATTAATGAGAATAGGTTAAAGGAACTAGATGGCCTAATCTAAAAAAAAATTAAAAAAATTACTGAGTAAAAAGATAACATGACCACATTTTACCTTGGCTGTATTTTCAACTAAACGGTGAGTCCTGCCATTTTTAGAATAAAATGCTCAGCAGCCTATAATCAGGAAAATAATCTAGTTTGACAGTCTTAGGGCAGCACCAATCTGTAGCAAAGTCTGAAGTGTCAGAGGGAGGTAGAATTTTYATCATCTTACTGTCCTCGGTTGTGTTATTGGGTATCTCTTTGGTTTCTAAGTTTTCCTAGGGGTTGAATAGTGCAGTATCCGGTGCCTAAATAATAATGTTGCTGTGTCCTAAGTCTGTGTCATTTAGAATAAAACCAGACCATGATGTCCACATGAAAGGGAAGGTGTACTTCATTCAGTGACTCCACCACTCCTGGAGGATGGGACTACGTTGGTCCTTAAAGGTCCCTGTTGTAGCACACCCCATCTCACTCTTTGCCCATTTATCCCGGGGTGATTAGGACATGGGGCAGGAACAGGCACGTGCAGTACCATCTTTGGTATCATGTATTCTGAAGCACTTGAATGATTTCTTTGGTCCCACAGTCCAGATATAGCCAAAGTATTCCTTTGGATGTGTCCCTAAGGTCTTCACGTGTACAGAAAAGAAATATGCATGCCCAACATGCATTCCTCCTCCGCTACCTCTGTCTCAGCAGTGACAGTTTTCTTCTGTCAGACTTTCCACTCAAGGAGAAAAAGGAGTTTAGTCTTTATTAAAAATCAGTTCTTTACCATTCTTCTTAAAAATTATGCAAGAAAATACAAGATTTGCCAGTGTAGAAGTATGAAAACTAGTACATCATAGAATGAACTTAATGTTTGATTATTTTATTCTGTGGATGTTACAGACTGAAATAACCAAAAATATCAGAATACTGAGTGTGGTATAGGATGACTTTCAACTTTGGTACAGACCACTGGGTCCAGAGCAGTCCCAAAGGCTTCCCTCTTTTTTTTTTTTTTTTTTAATTCCTATGCCTCCTTACATCTGTTCTCACCCTCTGCTCCTCTCCATGCTTTTTTTGGTTTATCCAAAACTAGTTTCCTGATCTCAATCCAGATCTTACAGATAGTTCATTACATACACTTTTGCTATTATCGGTCTGAGGAGGTTAAAATGAACTTTCCGAATGCCAGGAGAGGAAGGAAGAGGGAGAGAGAACAACAGTCCCTTACTAGAGACAGGTGCTGGGCATTCATTGAGTCCCTCAGACAGTGCTGAATGCAGATGGTTGCACTAATAGAAAAAGGACTGTGCAACAAGCAAGAAGCATTGTATCATCTAGAACCCAGGTGCTAAACTCCTGCCAGACAATCCATACCAAGTTAGGTGCCAAGATAGTATGTACAATAAATAGAAAGTTTTAGGAGCCAATGAAAATAGAAGTAGAGACCATAAAAAAAAAAAAAAAATCTGATCATGGGGAAAAGTGCTTTTACTGCTATAATATCATACAAAAACTGGAGCTGTCTGTTGCCAGATTTATTGTTATTAAATTAATCGTATTAGTCTAAATATGATTACCAAGAGAGCCTTTCAAGGGACACAAGCAGAGTGCCTGCCGGCCAAGAATGAGGAGCTTCTAAGCATGCTCAGAAGCCTTACTATAGATGTGTAGAGGGATAACATGCCAGCTGAAGAAATAAATGCTTCCTAATTAGGCTTCTGTCTGGTGGGGGTTTTTTTGTTTATTTGTTTTGTTTTCTGTTCTGCATTAATTTTAACCTTAAATTCTTATCACAGTAATGATAGTCGAAGAAAGAATCAATAGGCTTGGTCAGCTATCTGAGACAGAACTCTGCTTTTCTATTACAACAAAAACATTTTTATCTGAAGGAATTAAAAACACAACAAAGTGAAGGAGATTACTTTTATTTTACTTTTCAGCCTCCAGTATTATGTATAAATATATACCATTTTGATTCTTGCTAGAAGAGAATGGTCCATCACTTGCCTTTACATTCAGGYTAAAATCCATTTACAATTGTAAAGACAGGCAATAAGGCCAGCATATTAATAGCTGTTCAAGGCGATATCTCAATGGCTCAGCAGAGTTCTAGAGTAGTCCTTCTTTTGTAACTAATGTAAGGATTATGAAAGGTGTTTTAGCTAGGTCTTTGCAGCAAAACTTCCTGTCATATCAGAAGCTCAGGATCATTGGTTGCTGAGCAGCTATCGGATGCTCCAACATATGTGGAGGGATTGGATTGCTGAATTGCTGGTCCAGGATCAGACTAGTACAAAGGTTTCTCAAAGCCATATGCTTCTCCACCCTGGGGTGTGCTACATGTCCTGCAGCCACTGCTGAATAGCTCACACACTTCATTTGCATCACCTGAGCTTTTGGAGGTCAGAAGTTCAGTTTTAACCTGACTATGTTTCACTCAGGAGAGACAGCAAGAATATGACAGGGGAAGGGATGCAAGTTAGATGGCTGAGAGACAAGGTGGTAAAAATACCCAGACAAAAGACCAGGCAGAAAAGAGCACAGAGGAAACAAGTAAAATGGAGGCTGAAAAATAGCTATGGCAGTAAATCTAATGAGAATCTAAATGGAAAAAGCAACCTCCCCAATGTATATTATCCTATGGTAAACTACTGCAACTAAGCAAACATCTGTGTCTCAAGTTAAAAGCACTGAAGCTTTCATTCGTGCAAACATACTTTTGGAAGGTTATTTAGTAGCTGTAGCAAAAAGGCATTTCCTATTTATATCTGGCTAGGAGATGGGAACAAGGTAGCTGTTACTTCCATCTTTTGTGCTTTTTTCACCTAGAGACCTGGTGGGGTTGCACACTGAGATATTTAGAATTGAGTATATATACTCAATATATATGCTGAAATAAGTAAATATATCCAGTCTGTCTGCTGAATAACATTTTTGTGTTGAATGGCATGGAAGTGCCATTTCTCAGGAAATGGTGCTGACACCTGACAAGGTTTGGGGTTCAATATTTTAATTTATGGAGTTATCAATATTTGGGACCTTTTTTGTCTGAGTAAATTATTTCAACTTCAAGCCACTCTGCCACTGCAGGATCAGCTGAGGTGTTTGAGCTGGAGCTCACTGGTGAATATGAGCCTCACAAATGCCATGACAGATCCCCAAATCTGGAACTTGCTCCCCTTCTCCCCACAGCTAGAACTTCTGATTAAGTGCTGCCAAATGTGAAAGGATGAATATGTATGTATGCTTAAAAGAAATGAGGCATGATATCTACCATCACTGTAATGGGCTGGCAATATTATTCTGTGAAGTAATTCAACATGGAGAAGCACAAAGAGAAATACAGGACACAGCTCTCATAGACAGATCAGTTCTCCATCCTTCATCTGTTTCCCTCAGCTTCACTCTCCAACAAAAATGAGTGTCAAATGAAGCCCTTCTGTATGAAACGTATGGAAAATATATAACTATTATCTAAACTGTACATGTATGCATATACCTACCGATGCCCACATAAACATGTGTCTTATCCACAAAGTCAGAAAAAAATCATACATATATGTTACTCGATGCTGCTTGTGGTTACATGTAGAAATGTACAGCAATTACAACCATGAATTCACTTTTCTGTCTGCATAAAGAAGTATTTTTCCCCCTGCTATTCCATTTCTAGGTAACGATAAAAACATATCCATTATCTATTAAATTGAATATTTTCCAGTTCCAAAGTAATTCCAGGAAAGTTGCAGCTCGTTAAGGAGTAGAGAATGAATCCCTGACTAACAATGGCTACCAGGTATCCACATGAGCTTATACTTAATGATTTCACTTTTATTACTTATGTAAATAACTTTTCATCGCAGTTCTGCAATGTGACAATGAAATATCCAATGATTCAGTCCTTTGAAGGCTTAAATATGAATAAATACTTAGTAAGCAGTCTCACTGGCACCAGTATTGAATGCTCATGTGAGWGAATCTTGGCAGGACTAAATGTCGCATACACAGAAGTATTACTAACATTCTTGTTAAATAACTGCCTGAAATAGTTACATGTTTAACATGTAATTAAAACACTGTTTTACTATGTGACAGCTGGATTTATCTCACACGCTCATGAATTAAAGTTAGTGACTGGCTTAAATAACTATCCTAATAAACTTTCCTTCCTATAGTAAACAATATACACATTTCTAATGTTTAAAAAAATTAAAATAATACTAAAATGTCTTTAGAAATGAACTGGGTGGAAGCAAGTACCCACTGCATTTATAAAGCTTAACACCAGAATAGTTTTTGATATTTAGTTAATTTCCAGATTCAGGAAGAAATACTCTCCATAAATGAAGAAACACTACCCATCACCAAATGTGAGCTAAAATGCTGTACTGGAAAGCTGGAAAAGACATTTCAGAAGTAGCTCTGAAAGGTGCTCTAGGGCACTTCCTACTACAGTGTGACTACAACATTAGAATGGCTGAGGGAACACGGGAGGTACGAGAGATATATAATATATCTGATTCACAAAGCTATTAACTGAAAATGAACGACTTCAGTAAAATCTCAAATGTATTATGATTTATTCAGTTAATTAACTCTGTAATGACGACGATGCTAATAAAATACAAGTCCATGCTGAAGTAACTGTACAGTCATTTAGACACAGGGATTTTAAAATCTGTTCCATTTCCCCTCTGGCTTATTATAAATCCAAGTTTTTAGTACATTTGTATATTACCTTCAAAATACTTTCTGCAATGAATGATGCTTTGATATCCTTCTCTATTTAGGTACGCCAATGTTTGTGAAGCACTTATTATTTACATATGAGGTCATATACTCTTTTTTAGTTTTTTGTTTCCAGTAAGTCTATTTGACTTGACATATAGGATGAGATAAAACATTTTTTGAAGTCTTTTGAATTCTTTTGACTGACCTCATTCAGCATTGGATCAGATCCATTGTAATAAGCTGACTTGCAAAAGTGTTTAATAGAGAATCTTAAAGGAAAAGATTCTCTCCCTGCCTAACAAGATTCAGATGGTCACTTCATCTGTCAGACAGTCTGCTATCTATCTATAATTTTCAATGTTTCATTGAATCTACAGCATGCAGTGCATGCACAGAGTTAAGCCCAAGACATATGCTCTTTAAACCTACCTCATATATTTCAGAAATCGGAAGAGGAAAGAAGAAACAAGAAAGACAAAGGCATTGAAGGAGCTAAAATATTAAGCCAGAACTTTTCTGGCATGCAGCCAATAGGTACAGGGTCTCCCCCCCCCCCCCCCCCCCCGGAAACAAAAACATGTAGAGAATTTAACAAATGGCCTAATTTAAAAATAAAAATATGCAGTTCTAATTTATACTTCTTCAAATTAATCTTCTAATTCAATACATACATTTGTGGCTGTTAATGCAGATTTTCATTAATGAAAATATAATCTTGATCAGAGACAAGACTAAAAAGAACATAATTAATTCTCCCTCCTCATCTGACACTTGCTACGCCAATAGAAACAAAAAGTAGGACTCCTACCTATTATACATTATTGATACTAGATTAAAATTTCCCATAGAGAGGCTGTTCAAGCTTTCATAAGCATAAGCTTTCATCTGTGAGTTACAAATACTGCTGCATATTGCAGTGTTCTGGAATTTTACCCATCACCCCTTACTGGCATTGAAATACACCCTAAAATTAACATGATGCACAGAGAGGTTCTAATAGTCTTCCTAAGATATGATACAACTGGTTCCTTTTAATGTGCACATTTAGTCAGAAAATTAGTCTTGCTCAGTTTGATAATATCAATTGTAGAAAAAAGAAAAACTCAACTTTTGATTTTTAACAAAGATTTAAAGCTGAAAAAAATAGGAGTGTAGGCATTTGGCATTGAAGTTGAATCTGGAGAAAAGGAAAAAAACAAACAAACAAACTCCCCCCCCCCACCAAACCACACCACCAAGGGAAAATAATGAATACTTTCAATTATCTAGCAAAAAACACAAAACACTAATTGTAGGGAAACATGACAGGCAGGACAAGGAATCAGTTTAGTCAGCTTTAAAAATCAAAAGACCTGATAACATTCACGTGTTTTTAAACAGGAATATTACCATTGTTATCAGTTCCAATGCAAAGAATAATAACATGTACTCACCTTTAATCAGCCCAATATTTCAGACAAACAATGCAATGAAAGAGTCCAGCAGTTCTTGTAGATTTCTTTTACCAGAGCCTTTTTTCTCGTTTACAATTTCATTTTCTCTTTCACAGAATTAATTCAGTTCTTCCTCTCCTATCCTGGATACTCTATTCAGGATAGCACACACTTCAGAGTCAGAGAAATATAGCATATAGCCTGCCAATATTGCATCAATAGCTTAAATGAAGCGTTCAGAATCTGAATAAGGGGGATAATAGTGAAACCTACAAAAATAATACAATATTAATTGTGCAAGTGCTAGGACTCTGAGGACGGGATTCAACTCCACACTATAGACATTTCAATCTAGCTAGTGGCTTGATTCACCTGCATCAGCGTAGATGCCTATTGCCGCCTGCCACCATGATATCCTATTTTATGTCCAGTTGCCATTCAGAAAAGTAGATTTTGTGTTTATCAGACCTATATAGTTGTCTCAAAATACCCTAAGGTAGCAACTCAGTGATAGAATAACGTCCTTTTTCAGCATGCTAAGTAACTCTTCAGATCCACTACCCTGTATTGACTTCATTTCCCACTGACTATAGTGGGAACAGAGGAATGAAACTGATGTTGGCTCTTATGTTGGCTAGGTATCCCTATTTTTCTTCTTCTCAGCTCCATTTAAACACAAAATTCCATCTTCATATTCCTACATTATAACCCTTTTTTTATATATATACCTTGTGTGGGTGAGAATTGTTTGAGTAGGAGCAAAGAGACACAACAAGGAACAGCTAGAAAGCTTTGCCAAGACTCATGTCTCCTTTGACTTATTTTTTCAACTATTTGTCTGAGCTTGACTCATTCCAGAGCCAAGGCAAAGGTTTCATGTCCAATTCACGCTCAATATCTCTGTATTGTATCATATTTTCAGCATGTCATGGTTGCAGATATAATTACAAGACAAAGTCACGAAGCTTGTGTGCACTGTTATTCCATCACTGTTATTCCAGTGCACTTGTGTGCACTGTTATTCCAGAAGTGCCAACTTTTAGACATCAGTCTACAATAAACAGCATCTACATCTGAAGCAATAGAATTGCATTTTGTCATTTGACTTTGCTTTCTCAGTCTTCTCTCAGCTCTTGCCTGCATCTGACTCAGTAAAATGTGCAACATTAATAGATGCAGGTAAGAGGGAAATTTTCAAGCACTTCTCAGATGTTCACAAAGAACAATTTCAAAATAATATGTTTTCAGAGCAAAATAATTTCTTTGTGTGCTGCCAGTGTACAGCATGTCTAGTCTGCCTTCTGATTCCTCTCTTTGCCTTTACATTATGTGACATGTTAATGCTAAAGTCGAAAGGCCCACTCCTGCAAATTCATACTTATAGGAGTATTTATGTAGAAATCAGTGAAGCAGTTAACTTCATAACAGTTTCTTACTGGACACAGAATTACATTCAGATTAAAGCTCTCTAGTGATGGGAGCCATGTGCACAACCATATTGTAGCTGAACTTATAGACAATAGACTGAATATGTTTATACTGTTTTGGAAAAAGGAGAGAATGACTGAGATCATTATTTGCTACTATAAAAATCATTAAAATGTATGAGATCAAAGACCCGTCTTGGAGTAGGTAGCTCTAAGAGTAGGCATCACTAACTGCTGAGAGAAAGATATAAGAAAAAAATGTAGTGGGATCTTTCTCATGCCATCCCAACTTCCATCAGTCAGAAGTTTAGGAACTTTCTGAGAAAAAATTTCACATGAACTGCAGGGTTTAATAATCACCCATGGAAAATTTCCATTAATATGATCAAATACATTTTTTTTTAAACCCAGTAATATTTTTGGTGTCTCTTTTACCTGTCTGTTCCCATCTTGATGGCATGAAAAGGTGGGACAGAAATTCAGTGTTTGGTCTTTGTATTAAACTAATGCCTGTGTACAATGCATTACCTTTCAACAGTCACATGGGGTTTTTATGATAACAAGGATGGCTGGAACTCTGTGCACCCACACAATATCCCTTGGCAGGTTCTCTGCAGCTGAGTGAGCTGAAGAGAGTCACATGAGGCAGCCTTAGCTTATGCTAAATTATGCTAAATTTCAGTGTTATTAGATGTCTTTTCACCTGCAATCAATGCAAATGTGCACCATGTAGCAAATGGTCAGCAGGGACCGGTATTTACTTAATCTGCCTGTTTATACCTCCAATAAAAGAAAATTACAAAATATGTAAGCTGTAAAACTCACAGTTGTCCTTATTTTATTTTACCCTATTGTTATTGCCCTGATCTCACATCTTCCCCTCCCTCTGTTGAAATATTATGCCTACATGTTAAAACTTGTTTGCTTTGTCTGGAAGGAAACTGTATCTTACTATATGCTCTTTGTAACATGCAGACCAATCCCAGGAAATTTCTGGATCTTACCATAACACAAAATGTTTAAGATGATTGACCTGCTTGTGGATATGAGCAAGAACAGACTGTGAGAAAGTGACTGTCAGCTCCCTTCATAATCAGTGCAGAAAAATTTCTAGTTTTCAATCATCTGATTGAAATTTGAAGGTCTCAAGTAGGTTATGTGAGATTTGGGTAGAATGAAACCTGTGTCTGTCTGCACCCATTCACACACATATCAGCTGGCTTCTGAGAAGTGCTCTAAATCTTTTTCTTCTTTCTTTCCCTGCAATACTGGAATCATAAAATTGGCATCTTTCTTTTCTGATCTTGGAGGAGCAGCTTGTCAAGCCATATTACACAGGATATTCGTGGGGCATATAGAGGACTCCTAGGGAGATATGTACTAATATCAGTTTGGTAGTTGACAGGAGCCGGCTAGATATGTCCCCACTGGATCCTCAAGACAATGAAATAAAATATCTTACTCATTATTCAAGACTGCTTTCCAGTCAAGAGCAGTGGCTAATACTCAGTCTAGATAAGAAGAAAATGATGCTGTAGAGGTAAAGAAATTGAAATAAATAACAGATTTTGTATTGTCTCCCAGAATGAGGTCTGCAGTTATCTGTTCCTTCATCAGAAACAAGGGGGGATTCTTTTAGAATCGCAGCTAATAGTAGATCATCAGCTATTAAGCTGTAACCAAAAGTAGTTCTATTTTTGAAAACGACATCTCTTTGAAACATGAACAAGGTCACATTTGTCCATGTATTTCTCATTTTAAAATTAGGTACAAACATTAGACTACATTATCACTACATAACATTTTGCACTAGTGTTTTCTGTAGTTCTCCAATGAAACTCCTGTGTTTTTTAGGCACACTTACTATTTGGGGGAGGGAGGTGTTTTTCTTGTTTGTTTGTTTGTTTTTCTTTTTTCAGTTGAAAGTGCCTGAAATAGTGGGATTGTACTGAAATCTACCTGAGAAACCCCCAAAGTATATATTGCATACCATAAGGGCAAGCAGGAATGTCTGAATGACCAAGACTTTCTGGATTATTCTTTGATAACTGTGATGGGAAGAAGGAGCTGAATTTGATACAGTACTTTACCATGTTTCCTATGGAGTAGGTCCTGTCAACTATGCCAGGGTTTCCTCTTGAAAGGACCCAGGGGATCTGCTCCAGAAAAGGGTCCTGACGTGATTTAGCGTTCATGCACTGCATACAGTTGGGGATCAGAAATTTGGAACAAAACTGGGAGAGAGCCAAAAAGGCAGCGTAGGTAACACAGCTGAGGAAGCACGTCTCAAACCTAATATGAGTTTATGACAAGCATCTGATTCAGCTATCTACCTCTATGAGTAGTTTTTCACAATGAGAACATACAGCATCAGAGCACTTGCTACACAATTTTGTATTATTACTGTTTGGCTAGCTCTTAAGATAATACTTTTGACTGAGAAATATATAGCTAGGAACTCTCTCTGTGAGAGCTCATCACTTTCTTGATACTCCAGAAGTACTTACAACTGTTGAGTCTTACCAAAACTGCTTCGAGCAGTCTGAGAAGAAAAACAGTTTTGAAGTACTTCGTGACTTCCTTTGYTCTTTAGTTTAATCTTGTCTCCACTTGTACAACATGTGCGTATATTGGATCAACATGCTATTTAATTACTCATTCAAGGAGAGAATGACCTTTCTAGAATATATCTACAGAGAGGTGTAGATGTACATGAGTTCTCTCTCTACTGCAGGTTGATCGAATCCAAGCTGCTTTGGAAGCTGCATAACTGCATTAACCTAGCCCTAAACACATGGTAATAAAGCTGTTCATCCAGTACAAGTGGAATTACACAGATGCCACACTTCAGGAAGCATTCAAAACTTTCATCTTCAAGTATCCTTTTTTCTTCTCTTTTGTTTCTGGAGAAAGGGATTTGATTAATATACTTACTTAACCTTTGCAACAACTTAAATCCATTGTTTGGTGTGCTGGTAAAATCCAGGTCCCACTCACTGTTTCAGAACATAAAGATTTAGAAAGGTACTTATAAAAGTACTGTGTAGAGGACCCTAAAATGGGCAAGTGAGGAGTAAGAGCTCCTTTCCTTTTTTTCATAGAATTATGTGAAAATCCATTTATTAGATTAACTTTCTCCTTTTTATAATACAGTGGATGCTGTAAACTGGGATTTGCTGACAAAAAATGCTATCCAACCTGAGTACTCAAAAAGCTGCCTAACCATTTAATTTCAAATGGCTTAGTCCTCTGTTTAAATCTCTTCCCCAGACCCTTTTGAGACACTGATTTGTCCTATTTTCTAAATGCCTTAATAATGAAACCTTTTTTTTTTTTTTAACATTGAGAGCCTCCTTATTAAGTCTTTGATGTGTTATAGTAGCATTCAAGATTGTAACAGAGAGAAGGTGTCAGCAACAGAGATAGCCAATTAAAAGCTTAACAAATTCTATCTTCTCTCATTCTGTTGAGCTTGCGGCAAAAGTTATAATTCCGTACCTAAAAAGTCATAATTTGATTTAAAAATCCAAATATGAAGGGGAATACTCTCAAACCAATCAGACAAGTATGAACACTCAGTTCAATTGAGGCTAATAGGTCTATTGCTGTAAGGGTCAGTGTTCCTATTTGAAATCAAACAACATTTCTTTTTCACCACCATAATCTGCCCTTTACCAGTCTGCCTTTACCATACAGAAGGATTGCATTGCAATAGTGGTATGTATCTAGCAAAGAGAGATTTTGTTTTACTTTAGTAGCAAGCCTGACTCAGAAATGCAGATACAAACCGTATAGGCATTCATCTTTAAAACTTATGCCAAAAGAAATACCGGGCTGCAGAGGAACTATAACTGCAGAAGACAGACAGATTTTCTTCCACTGTAATCTTTATGGAAGAGATCAAATCTGAAACTTTTATTTTTTCTCTGTCACTACCTTTTACTGACAGAGCAGAGGTACTCTGCAGCCAGAAGGCTGCAGAATATCTTTAATGCTTCCTCTTTAACTCACTGTAAAGCTGGTGAGCAAGTAAATCTCTGCTGGATGATTTCACAGCTCAGCATGGGCATTATCACAGAATCACAGAATCGCTGAGGTTGGAAGGGACCTCTGGAGATCATCTAGTCCAACCCCCCTGCTCAAGCAGGGTCACCTAGAGCACGTTGCACAGGATCGCATCCAGGCACGTTTTGAATATCTCCAGAGAAGGAGACTCCACCACCTCTCTGGGCAACCTGTTCCAGTGCTCTGTCACCCCCACAGTGAAGAAGTTTTTCCTCATGTTCAGATGGAAGCGTCTGTGTTT
>NW_020448093.1:16492-17970 GCF_003343035.1 Apteryx rowi | reverse complement strand
TGGTGCCCGGGGCAGCTGGCAGCGCCCGCGGCCCGGCAGCGCCAGGGATCAGGGCAGGAACGTGACCCCGGCGAGGCCGCCGCGCCGCCGCTTCCTCCCTGCCGCCGAGCCTGATCCCGAGCCCGATCCCCGCGGCCGTCGCTCCCCGATCCCTGCGGCCGTCGCTCCCCGATCCCTGCGGCCGTCGCTCCCCGATCCCTGCGGCCGTTTGTCCCCGATCCCTGCGGCCGTTTGTCCCCGATCCCTGCGGCCGTCGCTCCCCGATCCCTGCGGCCGTCGCTCCCCGATCCCTGCGGCCGTCGCTCCCCGATCCCTGGAGCCGTCTGTCCCCGATCCCTGCGGCCGTTTGCTCCCTGATCCCTGTGACTGTTTGCTCCCCAATCCCTGCGGCTGTCGCTCCCCGATCCCTGGAGCCGTCGCTCCCTGATCCCTGCGACCGTTTGCTCCCCAATCCCTGTGGCTGTTGATTCCCCGATCCCTGTGGCCGTTTGTCCCTGATCCCCGTGGCCATTTGCCCCCGATCCCTGCGGCCGTCGCTCCCCGATCCCTGGAGCCGTCTGTCCCTGATCCCTGCGGCCATTTGCCCCCTGATCCCTGCAGCTGTTGCTCCCGATCCCTGTGGCCATTTGTCCCCGATCCCTGTGGCCGTTTGTCCCCAATCCCTGCAGCCTTTTGCCCCTGATCCCTGCGGCCGTCACTCCCCGATCCCTGCGGCCATTTGCCCCCCGATCCCTGTGGCTGTTGATTCCCCGATCCCTGTGGCTGTCGCTCCCCGATCCCTGCGGCCGTCGCTCCCCGATCCCTGCGGCTGTCGATCCCAATCCCTGCGGCCGTTTGCCCCCGATCCCTGCGGCCGTTGGTCCCGATCCCTGCGGCCGTTGGTCCCGATCCCTGCGGCCGTTTGCCCCCGATCCCTGCGGCCATTTGCTCCCCGATCCCTGCGACCATTTGCTCCCCGATCCCTGCGGCCATTTGTCCCCGATCCCTGCGGCCGTCACTCCCCGATCCCTGCAGCCGTTTGTCCCCGATCCCCGCGGCTGTCGCTCCCTGATCCCTGCTGCCGTCGCTCCCTGATCCCTGCCGCTGTTTGTCCCCGATCTCTGTGACCGTTTGTCCCCGATCCCTGTGGCCGTTTGTCCCCGATCCCTGTGGCCGTTTGTCCCCGATCCCTGTGGCCGTTTGTCCCCGATCCCTGTGGCCGTTTGCTCCCGATCCCTGCGGCTGTCGCTCCCCGATCCCTGCGGCTGTTGCTCCCCGATCCCTGCAGCTGTCGCTCCCTGATCCCTGCGGCCCTTTGCCCCTGATCCCTGTGGCCGTCGCTCCCCGATCCCTGTGGCTGTCGATCCCAATCCCTGCTGCCGTCTGTCCCCGATCCCTGCGGCTGTCGCTCCCCGATCCCTGCGGCCGTCGCTCCCCGATCCCTGCGGCTGTCGATCCCAATCCCTGCGGCCGTTTGCCCCCGATCCCTGTGGCCGTCG
>NW_020448093.1:11781-12802 GCF_003343035.1 Apteryx rowi | reverse complement strand
GGGGCTCGTGGGTGCCCCAAAGTGGGTCCTGGGGCCCGTGGGTGCCCCAAAATGTGCACTGAGGTCCATGGGTGTTGGAGCACCCGTGCTGGGGCCCATGGGTGTCCAAGCACCTGTGCTGGGGCTCGTGGGTGCCCCAAAATGGGTGCTGGGGCCTGTGGGTGTCCAAGCACCCGTTCCGGGGATCGTGGGTGTCCCAAAATGGGTGCTGGAGCCTGTGGATGTCCAAGCACCAGTTCCGGGGATCGTGGGTGTCCCAAAATGGGTGCTGGGGCTCGTGGGTGCCCAAAAATGGGTGCTGGGGCCCGTGGGTGTCCAAGCACCTGTGTTGGGGCTCATGGGTGTCCCAAAATGGGTGCTGGAGCCTGTGGGTGTCCCAAAAATGTGCACTGAGGTCCATGGGTGTTGGAGCACCCGTGCTGGGGCTCGTGGGTGTCCCCAAAATGTGCACTGAGGTCCATGGGTGTCTGAACACCTGTGCTGGGGCTCGTGGTGTCCCAAAATGGGTGCTGGGGCTCGTGGGTGTCCGAACACCCGTACTGGGGCTCATGGTGTCCCAAAATGGGTGCTGGGGTTYGTGGGTATCGGAGCGCCCGTGCTGGGGATCATGGGTGTCCCAAAATGGGTGCTGGGGCCCGTGGGTATCGGAGCGCCCGTGCTGGGGATCGTGGGTGCCCCAAAAGGGGTGCTGGGGCCCGTGGGTGTCCGAACACCCGTGCTGGGGATCGTGGGTGCCCCAAAAGGGGTGCTGGGGCCCGTGGGTGTCCGAAGACCCGTACTGGGGCTCGTGGTGTCCCAAAAGGGGTGCGGGGGCTCGTGGGTGTCCGAACACCGTGCTGGGCATCGCGGGTGTCCCAAAAGGGGTGAAGGGGCTCGTGGGTGTCCGAACACCCGTGCTGGGCATCGCGGGTGTTCCAAAAGGGGTGAAGGGGCTCGTGGGTGTCCGAACACCCGTGCTGGGCATCGCGGGTGTTCCAAAAGGGGTGCGGGGGCTCGTGGGTGTCCGAACACCCGTGCTGGG
>NW_020448093.1:4695-7565 GCF_003343035.1 Apteryx rowi | reverse complement strand
GGTCTCGAGGGTCCCCAGCCCCATAGCGTCCCCTCGAGTGGCGTCGGGGTCCCCAGTCCCTTCCCCAGGTCTTGGTTGACGCTGGGGGAGAGTCTTGGGGGTCCCCAACTCCACGGCTTCTGCCTTTGGGGGTTTTGGGGGTCCCTGGGGGTCCCCAGCCCCACAATTTCTCCATTTGGGGGTCCCTTTGGGGGTCTTGAGGGTCCCCGGCCCCGTAGCGTCCCCTCGAGCGGTGTCGGGGTCTCCAGTCCTTTCCCCAGGTCTTTGGTTGACTGTGATGGGGGTCTTGGGGGTCCTCGGCCCCACGGCTTCTCCCTTTGGGGGTTTTGGGGGTCCCTGGGGGTCCCCAGCCCCACGATTTCTCCATTTGGAGGTCCCCTGGGGGTCTTAAGGGTCCCCAGCCCCATAGCGTCCCCCCCCAAGTGGTTTTGGGGCCCCCAGTCCCTTCCCCAGGTCCTTGGTTGACTGTGAGGGAGTCTTAGGGGTCCCCAGCCCCACAGCTTCTCCTTTTGGGGGTCCCTGGGGGTCCCCAACCCCACGGCTTCTCCTTTTGGGGGTCCCTGGGGGTCCCCAGCCCCACAGCTTCTCCCTTTGGGGGTCCCCAGCCCCGTGACCTCTCTCAGGGGCGCGTCGGGGGTCCCCGAGCACCCGTGAGGGTCCCCAACCCCATAGCGCCTTCGTGGGGCTATCGGGGTCCCTGGGGGGCTCCCCATCCCCGGTCTTTCCCCAGCATTTCGGGGGTCCCCGTCTCTGTGACCTCTCCCCCGGGGTCCCTGGGGGGTCCCATCCCCGTCTCCACCCAGGAATTTGGGGGTCCCAGATGGAAGGGGGGGGTCACCATCTCCATGGCCTCCTCCCGGCGCGTATCGGCATCCCCATCCCTAGTCTCTCCCGGGCGTTTTGGGGGGCGTTTTGGGGGGGTGAATCCCCGTCGCCTGTGGYGGGGACGTCCCCGGGGTGGAGGGGACACCGACGGTGCGCGTGCCCCCCGCCCGCCCGCCGGCAGGCGCCGAGGAGGAGGTGGACGGCTACGAGACGGACCACCAGGACTACTGCGAGGTGTGCCAGCAAGGCGGCGAGATCATCCTGTGCGACACCTGCCCCCGCGCCTACCACCTCGTCTGCCTCGACCCCGAGCTCGACCGGGCGCCCGAGGGCCGCTGGAGCTGCCCCCACTGCGTGCGTCCCGCGCCCCCGGCGGGGGGGGGGGCCCTCGGGTTGTTCTGGGGGAGGTTTTGGGGGTCCCTGAGGCGTCCCTGGGTTGTTCTGGGGGGGTTTGGGGGTCCCTGAGGTGTCCCTGGGGCAGTCTGGAGGGGTTTGGGGGTCCCTGGGGTGTCCCTGGGGCGGCCTGGAGGGGTTTGGGGGTCCCTGGGGTGTCCCTGGGTTGTTCTGGGGGGGTTTGGGGGTCCCCGGGGCATCCTTGGGGCAGCCTGGGGGGGTTTGGGGGTCCCTGGGGTGTCCCTGGGTTGTTCTGGGGGGGTTTGGGGGTCCCTGGGGTGTCCCTGGGTTGGTCTGGGGGGGTTTGGGGGTCCCTGGAGTGTCCTTGGGGTGGCCTGGAGGGGTTTGGGGGTCCCTGGGGTGTCCCTGGGTTGTTCTGGGGGGGTTTGGGGGTCCCTGGGGTGTCCTTGGGGTGGCCTGGAGGGGTTTGGGGGTCCCTGGGGTGTCCCTGGGGCGGCCTGGAGGGGTTTGGGGGTCCCTGGGGTGTCCCTGGGGCGGCCTGGGGGGGTTTGGGGGTCCCTGGGGTGTCCCTGGGTTGTTCTGGGGGGGTTTGGGGGTCCCCAGGGTGTTCCTGGGACATCTCAGCAGGGTTCGAGGTGCCCTTGGGTGTCTTAAGGGTGTTCCCGGGGGTTTGGGTGTTCCTGGAACGTCCCAGCAGGGTTCAAGGTGCCCTCGGGTGTCCTTAGGGTGTTCCCGGGGGTTTGGGTGTTCCTGGGCCATCCCAGCAGGGTTCGAGGTCCGCTCGGGTGTCCTTAGGGTGTTCCCGGGAGTTTGGGTGTTCGTGGAACATCCCAGCAGGGTTCAAGGTGCCCTCGGGTGTCCTTAGGGTGTTCCCAGGGGTTTGGGTGTTCCTGGGACATCCCAGCAGGGTTCGAGGTGCCCTCGGGTGTCCTTAGGGTGTTCCTGGGGGTTTGGGTGTTCCTGGGACATCCCAATGGGGTTCAAGGTGCCCTCGGGTGTCCTTAGGGTGTTCCCGGGGGTTTGGGTGTTTCTGGGACATCCCAGGAGGGTTCGAGGTCCTCTCGGGTGTCCTTGGGGTGTTCCCGGGGGTTTGGGTGTTCCTGGGACATCCCAGGAGGGTTTGAGGTCCCCTCGGGTGTCCTTAGGGTGTTCCCGGGGGCTTGGGGGTCCCCGGGACGTAGCGGGGGCGCGCTGACCCCCGTCCCCGGGGGGCCCCCCCCCCCCCAGGAGAAGGAGGGGGTGCAGTGGGAGGCCAAGGAGGAGGAGGAGGAGTACGAGGAAGAGCTGGAGGAGGAGGGCGAGAAGGAGGAGGAGGACGACCACATGGAGTACTGCCGGGTGTGCAAGGACGGCGGCGAGCTGCTGTGCTGCGACGCCTGTATCTCCTCCTACCACATCCACTGCCTCAACCCGCCCCTGCCCGAGGTCCCCAACGGCGAGTGGCTCTGTCCCCGCTGCACGGTACGGGGACGCCGCGCCGCCGCGGGGACGTCGCACCGCGGGGGGACACCCGGGGGCGGGCGGCTGTGCTGCTCTGCCTGTGTCTCCTCCTACCGCGTCCACTGCCTCGGCCCCCCTCCCCGAGGTCCCCCGCGGCGAGTGGCTCTCTCCCCGCTGCCCATGGGGACGAGGACAGGGACGGGGACCAGGAGGGGGACAGGACGGGGTCCTGAGGGTGACAGGGACGGAGA
>NW_020448093.1:0-3953 GCF_003343035.1 Apteryx rowi | reverse complement strand
GGGGACAGGGATGGGACAGGAACACAGTGGGGACAGGAACGGGGGCAGGAACAGAACTGGGATGGAGACAGGGAAGGGACAAGGGTGGGGAGGGGACAGCGATAGAGATGGGGACGGGAATGTGGAGACAGGGACGAAGATGGGGACAGGGATGGGGATGGAAATGAGACGGTGACAGGGAAAAGGATGGGACAGGAGTGCAGCAGGGATGAAGATGGGGACAGGGACAAGGTCGGGGACAGGACGGGGACAGGACAGAGATGGGGACGGGGTGGGGACAGGGAAGAGGATGGGGACCCACTGGGGACAGGGACGCACCTGGAGCAGCGATGTGTCCAGCCCGGGATGCGCCCGGCTCTAGGTTGGGGACATCCCTGTCCCCGTCCCCCCCCGCTGCCGCCCCCCGGAATGCCCCCGGCTCCGGGGCGGGGACGTCCCCGTGCCCGTCCCCAGCGCCGGTCGCTCCCCGCAGTGTCCCGTGCTGAAGGGCCGCGTCCAGAAGATCCTGTACTGGCGCTGGGGGGAGCCGCCACCGCCTGTCACCGCCGTCACCGCCACCACCGCTGCCACCGCCGGCCCCGGCGCCCCCGACGCCCCCCCCGAGGAGCACCCGAAGGTGCTGCAGGGCCGCTCCGAGCGCGAGTTCTTCGTCAAGTGGGTCGGCCTCTCCTACTGGCACTGCTCCTGGATCAAGGAGCTGCAGGTACCGGCGGGAACGGGCGGCCGCCGGCGGCACCCGGCGCCCGGTGCGACTGTCGCGGGTGCTGGGGGCTCCCCGGCGTCGGGAGACACCCGGCTCCGGGCCCTGGTGTCACCTAGCTCCCGGCGTTGGGAGACACCCGGTTCCAGGTCCTGGTGTCACCTGGCTCCCAGTGTTGGGAGACACCCGGCTCTGGGCCCTGGTGTCCTGGGTGCCAGCGGATCCCTGGCGTTGGGAGACACCCAATTCCAGGTCCTGGTGTCCCAGGTGCCGGGGACTCCCTGGCATTGGGAGACACCTGGCTCCGGGCCCTGGTGTCCCGGGTGCTTGGGGCTCCCCGGTGTTGGGAGACGCCCGGCTCCAGGCCCTGGTGTCACCTGGCTCCCGGCGTTGGGAGACACCCGGCTCCAGGTCCTGGTGTCCCGGGTGCTTGGGCCTCCCTGGCATTGGGAGACACCCGGCTCCGGACCCTGGTGTCACCTAGCTCCTGGCGTTGGGAGACACCCGGCCCTGGACCCTGGTGTCACCTGGCTCCCGGCGTTGGGAGACGCTCACACAACCATGGGGGAGCACCCACCTYCCGCGCGGATCCAAACTCTCCCCCTTGGTGCTCCGGACGTACCCGTGGGTGGCACGTGTGGTTGGGGGGGGGGTGTCCCACCCAGTGGCCCCCCCGCTGACCCTCCGTGCGCCCGCAGCTGGAGATCTTCCACCTGGTGATGTACCGCAACTACCAGCGCAAGAACGACATGGACGAGCCGCCGCCGCTCGACTACGGCTCGGGCGACGACGACGGCAAGAGCGACAAGCGCAAGAGCCAGGACCCGCTCTACGGCGGCATGGAGGAGCGCTTCTACCGCTACGGCATCAAGCCCGAGTGGATGACCGTGCACCGCATCATCAACCACAGGTGGGGGCGTCTCCCGTCCCATCCCGTCCCGTCCCCCATCCCGGCGTGAGGTTCGGGGAGCTGTCGGGTAGGGTCCTCGGCGCAGGGCTTGGGGGCTTCTCTGGGTACCCTCGGGGCCTCCTGGGCATCTTCTGGGCGTCCTTGGGGCCTCCTGGGTTCCTATGGGTCAACCTGAGCATCTCCTGGGCATCCTTGGGGCCTCCTACGCAGCCTTGGAGCCTCCTGGGCATCTCCTGGGCTCCCTTGGGGCCTCCTGGGCATCTTCTGGGCCTCCTCAGGGCTTCCTTCGCAGCCTTAGGGCCTCCTGGACACCCTTGGGTCCTCCTGGGCTCCCTTGGGGCCTCCTGAGCACCTCCGGGTACCCTTGGGGCCTCCTGGGCATCTTTTGGGCATCCTTGGGGCTTCCTTCGCAGCCTTAGGGCCTCCTGGGCATCTCCTGGGCGTCCTTGGGTCCTCCTGGGCACCCTTGGGTCCTCCTGGGCTCCCTTGGGGCCTCCTGAGCGCCTCCGGGTACCCTTGGGGCCTCCTGGGCATCTCCTGGGCATCCTTGGGGCCTCCTGGGCACCCTTGGGTCCTCCTGGGCTTCCTTGGGGCCTCCTGAGCACCTCCGGGCTCCCTTGGGGCCTCCTGGGCATCCTTGGGGCCTCCTACACAGCCTTAGGGTCTCCTGGGCATCTTCTGGGCACCCTTGGGGCCTCCTGGGTTCCTATGGGTCACCTTGAGCATTTCCTGGGTACCCCCTGGGCACCCTTGGGTCTTACTGAGCATCTCCTGGGCATCCTTGGGTCCTCCTTGGCTCCCTTGGGGCCTCCTGAGACCCTCTGGGCATCCTTGGGTCCTACTGAGCATCTCCTGGGCACCCTTGGGTCCTCCTGGGCTCCCTTGGGGCACCCTGAGCATCCCCTGGGCTCCCTTGGATCCTCCCGAGCACCTCCTGGGCAGCTTTGGGTCTTCCTGGGCTCCCTTGGGGCCTCCTGAGCACCTCCTGGGCACCCTTGGGGCCTCCTGGTCCCCCCCGGGCACCCTTGGGTCCTCCTGAGCACCCCCTGGACACCTTTGGGTCCACCCGAACGTCCCCAAACACCCTTGGGTGCCCCGACTTGGGTGGTCCTCAGGACGTTCTCAGGCGCCTTTCGGACGCTTCTGGGTAGGGTCTGGGTGTCTGGGGACTTTCTGGGCACCCTTGGGTCCCCCTGGGCCCCCTCGGGCACCCTTGGGGACCCCATGGGGACTCTAGGAGTTCCTGTCCCCAAATGACCCCAGGTCCCAGCCAAGTGTCCCTGTCCCCCGGTGACCCCGGCTCCTGTCTGGGTGTCCCTGTCCCCGAGTGACCTCAGGTCTTGTCTGGGTGTCCCTGTCCCCAGGTGACCCCAGGTCCTTTCTGGATGTCCCTCTCCCTAGGTGACCCCAGGTCCTGATCGTGTGTCCCTGTCCCCAAGTGGCTCCAGGTCCTGGCCGGGTGTCCCTGTCCTCGAGTGACCCCAGGTCCTGATCGTGTGCCCTTGTCCCCAAGCGACCCCAGGTCTTGTCTGGGTGTCCCTGTCCCCAGGTGACCTCAGGTCCCGTCTGGGTGTCCCTGTCCTCCAGTGACCCCAAGTCCTGATCGTGTGTCCCTGTCCCCAGGTGACCTCAGGTCCTGACCGTGTGTCACTGTCCCCAAGTGACCCCATGTGCTGTCCGGGTGTCCCTGTCCCCAGGTGACCTCAGGTCCCAACCGTGTGTCCCTGTCCTTGAGTGACCCCAGGTCCCGTCCGGGTGTCCCTGTCCTTGAGTGTCCCTGGGCGACCCCCTGCCCTCGGGGGGGGGGGAGGGGGAGGTGTCCCTGTCCCCTGGTGCCCCCCCCACTGCAGGATGTCCCCACCCTCAGGACCCCCCCGCCGGTGACAGCCGGTGCCACCTGCCGACCCCATCCCCGCTGTGTCCCCCCCCCCCGCCGCCCCGGGGGCCCTGGTGGCAGCCCGCTCTCCTCCGGCTGCCCCGCGTCTTCTCCGGTCCCGCGTCCCCCGTGGGCGCCGCCGGCGTGTGCCCCGTGGGTGCCCCGGTGTCACCCGTGGGTGCCCCCGCTCAGCGTGGACCGCAAGGGGCAGTACCACTACCTGGTGAAGTGGCGGGACCTGCCCTACGACCAGGCCACGTGGGAGGAGGACGAGATGCCCATCCCCGACTACGACCTCCACAAGCACGCCTACTGGAAGCACCGGTGAGCCCCACGCGGCACACGCGACGGGACACGGGACACGGGACACGGGCCACGCAGGCCACGGCGGCCGTGCTGCGCCACCTGGGACGCGCCGCGTTGCCGCGGGGGACGCGCGGTGGCACGGGGGCCACCGAGCGCAGGCC
>NW_020448092.1:0-15370 GCF_003343035.1 Apteryx rowi | reverse complement strand
CCACATGGCGAACAGGGAGCCAAGGTGCTGGGCAGGCTCTGCTGGGGCTGAGGCAAGGCGCCACAGGGTGCCAGCATTGAAAAGACCCTGCCCTCTACTCCCTTCCCGCCTCAGGCTCCAAGGGCATTTAGSAGAGGCTTGGAGCTCTTCAGAGCTGCTTCAAAGAGCCAAGCGGCGTTTGGGGATTTTTATTTTTTCTTTTTTTTTCATGAGCTGCTTTGCAAAAGGCAACAGGCTCTTCAGAGAAGGGAAGGGAAAGCTGAAAGGTGTCCTAGAGCCACTTAGGGCTGTGCAGAGCCGCTCAGCACTCCTTAAAGGATTTTAGAGCTTGCGCGAGTGGTCGACTGCTGTTTAGAGGTGGTTTGAAGCCATGCAGGCAGTTGGGAGTGCTCCAGAGGCATTCTAGTGGGCTTGGGAGCAGCTTASATGTCATCAGAGGAGTATTAGATCAGCGTTGTTGCTTTAGAGTGCTCACTTGAAGCTGTGACATGTTGTGGAGCTGAATGCCTGATGGAGGCAAGTCTGGGACGTGGCTCTGCCCCCATGCCTCCTCCTGCTCCCAGCCTGAGGGTGAAGAAAGGTCTCCGGGAAGAGCAGTGAGTTTGATATGGGTGGGATGGGTTTCCCTCGACATTCCTGGGTCCTGCATGGGTTGCTTTGAGTGCCCAGGAAAATCCCTCTTCCCTATGGGCTTGCATCAAAGGTTTTCCAGACTTCTGTACAGAAACACAGCCTGGCCCAAGATTCCCCAAGAACAGCACAGCCCCTGGCACAGCCCAGGACCCCCATAGCTGTGCATCTCCCTCTCCCATTTCCACATGTCCTGATTAAATTGACAATGTCTAACATCACCTTTACAGAACATTAGCTGGACCTTGTAACACTGTAACTCCTCCTGTTACTCTTTCCTCATTCCCATACTGAGCTGCTGATTTGCCCTTCAGGCTGTTTAAAGTTTGCTCCCTCTTTCAGTAGTGTGTCCCTTTAGCCAAGTCCTAAACTTTGCTCACATCTAGCCTTTCCTATCTATCCAAAACGTTTCCAGTAAGACTATCCCTTGTGGAAAGTGGACCTCATTGGAGGCAGCTTGGACTTAGCATGCCGTTGAAGAGTGTCACTATTTTTTATGAAACTCTATCATGCTTTATTTTTTGTTTCTTTGCAATTAAGAAAAATCCTTCTGTGTCTATTTGCAGCTAGTTCGCTAAGGAGAGCAGGTGGTCAGTGGGGCATAGGAGCTGTAACATTCATTTGCAGACTTCAGTGGAATAAGGGTAGCTTTTAACAGAAATGATGTAAAGTCCTAGGTGGCTGATGAGCAAAATGGCAGGGTTGGGGAGATGGGGAGGAAGATTGTCCATACAGTGTCTGGCCTCTGGCACACTGCTTTTCCTACATGTCCAGACTTCATTAGGAGACATCTGTATTGATATCAATTGGAGAACGTTGCTGTCTCTTATTCTGTAGCTGAATAAGGATAATAATAATAATACCCTTGAAAAGCGGAAATACTTGTATATTATTGAAGTCTCCATCTTTCAGCTACACACCAGAAACTTCTCCAATTAGCCATACAAGACTTGAAGAAAATTATAGTCAGAGACCTAGTTCATCAGAGCTTTTTGTATTTTAATGAGCCCCATGGTGTATTTGGTGCCGAATCCATGAATCCTACCTACTGAGAGGAGAGTGAACAAAACATTCAAGAAGTCCAAGTCAGAAGCAAACCCCAAAGTTTCACAGAGCATGAATGGATGCCACTGAGGGCCACTAACAGCAAATTAGAGCAGAAAGTTGTAATTACTGATTACAGGTAGGCAAAGGCAATGTGCAGGTGGCTCTGATGCCATGTAAAGCCTTCATGTGTTTTATCAAGCAAAAAAGCCAAGCACAGCCACTGAGCCACTGGGAGGGGAGATCCTTTCCCTCAGGTGTTGCCCAGGGCTCTTCCTGGTGTCAGTGTGCATGTGCAGATGGGGGTGTGCGATGCTGAGTGCAGGACAATGATATGACGCCTCTCAGGGCCCCCAGGGGGGCAAGGGGGCAATGTAGCCCTCGTGTCTCCTGATAGGCCTCAGTGGCAGAGACAACAGCCATAGCCAAGAGCACAGAGACCTCAGTTCTGTCAGGGCCCTTCAGCCTTGGCAGTGCCCTTTGGCCGTCTCCACTCCCCCACTGCCTGGCTCCTAGCCCTCCCCAAACATTGTGTCCGTCTTCAAGAAGGACAGGAAAGAGGATCTGGGGAATGACAGGCTGGTCAGCATCACCTCAGTCCCTGGGAAGCAAATCCGCCCAGAAACTAGTTCCAGCCACATGACGGGGTTGGGAAGAGGCAGCAGGAAGTCATCAAGGGCAAGTTGTGCCTGACCAGCCTGACTGCCTTCTGTGATGGGATGACTCCAGAAACAGGGACATAAGGGGGCTGAAGGGAAATCTCTCTGCTCTTTCTCTGGACCTGCCATCTCCATGGCAGTGACCAACTGAGACCCCAGATGGCATGAGCTGAGGTCACAGTGGGATGTGCCGCATCACAGGGAGGTCTCCCTGCTGCTGCGGTGATGCCCTCCCATCCCACAGCTGCCCTTTGGAGCAAGCAAGTGGGGACAGGAAGCAGCAGGGCCACACTGGGGCCCCTTGCCGACACACACAGGAACAGGAGCATGTCTGAGAGCAGTTTTGGGTGACGAGATGGGAAGAGCATCCTTCTTCCCCAGCTGGAGAGGCAAGACAAGGGCAAAGGGGCAARCAAGATGGAGGACTGCTGGACCCATACCATCAGCCTGGACAGCAGTTCCTTGTTCCCAATGCTYSTGYRGCTCTCCACCAAGGRTAAGGRCTTCGGGAGCTCCTTCCCRAGGTRTCGCACAGAGACTGTCAACTGCAAAAACTGCTGTGGTTCCCGGGCTGTGGGGGTGGCTGGACAGGGCTGGGGGCTGCTGCGAGAGCCCTGCCTGAGGGTCCCCTCTGGCTCTGGGGACGATGTGGCAGCCAGGACTCCTGGGCTGGGGCTGCCCTGAGCCCCAAGGCTTCTGTGGGGCCAGCTACATCGCCTCTTGGGTGGTGGGGAGGAATCCATAGCCAGGTTTCCCTGGGAGTGGGTCTCCCTTCGGGGTATGACTCTGAGAGGAAAGGGGTCCTGCGTTCCTGAGGCTGGGGTGTCCTGCAGCTCCAGCGGGGCTCTCCAGAGCCTGCTGCAAATGCCTTTGCTGGAAAGGAATCCTTCACCTTGTAATAAGTCCTGCCCCCAAGTGGGGCAGGAGGGGCGAGAGGACATCGCCCTGCCCTGGGGGCAGCAGGATGCTGCCCCACTGGGGCTGGGTTCTGACGCAGGGGCCCCGCGGGGCTGCTCGCTGGCCTGCGCCCTGGGGGCCGTGGCGGATGTGGGGGGGGCAGTGCTGAGGCCTGTGCTGGTGGCAGCGCTGGCGCCGGCGTGGGGGCCCTGGGCATGGCCGGGGCGCCGGAGACACGGTGCTTTGCTAGGCGGTGAAGGCGCGCAGTGCTTTGCCAGATGCTGAAGGGACGGAGCACTTTGCTAGGCAACGACAGGATGCAGCACTTTGGTAGGTGGCAAGGCGGTGAGGTGCCAACGTGGCAAAGGGAGGCAGTGCTTTGCTAAGCAGCGAGGAGGTGAAGGGACTTGGCGCTTTGCTAGGCGGTGAGGAGGCAAAGGCACGCAGTGTTTTGCTATGCGGTGAAGGGACGCAGCGCTTTGCTAGGCGGCGAGGCAGCAACGCATGCAGTGCTCTGCTAGGCACCGAAGGAACACAGCGCTATGCTTGGCGGCGACAGGACGCAGTGCTTTGCTAGGCGACGACGCGGCGAAGGGACTCAGTGTTTTGCTAGGCGGTGAGGCGGCGAAGGCATGCAGTGATTTGGTAGGCGGCGAAGGGACTCGGCGCTTTGCTAGGTGGTGGAGTGGCACGGTGCTTTGCTAGGCAGCAAGGCAGCGAGGAAGCATGGCGCTTTACTAGGTGGCGAAGGGACACGGTGCTTTCCTTGGTGGCGACAGGACGCCGATGTTTGCTGGGCGGCGAGGCAGCGAAGGGACACGGTGCTTTGATAAGTGGGGAGGTGGTGAAGGGACATGGTGCTTTGCTAGGTGGAGAAGGGACACAGCGCTCAGCTAGGCGACGAGGCAGCAAGACACCGACGTGGCAAAGGCAGGCAGTGCTTTGGTAGGCAGCAAAGAGACTTGGCACTTTGCTGTGAAGGGACTCAGCCCTTTGCTAGGCGGAGAAGGGACTCGGCACTTCGCTAGGTGACTAGGAGGCGAAGGCATGCAGCAATTTGGTAGGCGGCAAAGGGACTCAGTGCTTTGCTAGGCGCCAAGGCGGCGAAGGGACACGACGCTTTGCTAGGTGGAGAAGGGACTCAGCGCTTTGCTAGGCGATGAGGCGACGAAGGCACGCAGCGATTTGGTAGGTGGCGAAGGGACATGGCACTTTGGTAGGCGGCGAGGTTACGAAGGGACATGGTGCTTTGCTAGGTAGTGATGGAGAAAAGGGACGAAGTGGTGTGCTAGGCGGCGAGTCGCCAATGCGCCAACACGAAAAAGGGACACGGCGCTTTTCCAGCCCACGAGGCGTCCAATGCATGCAGTGCTTTGCTAGGCGCCAAAGGAACACTGCGCTTTGCTTGGAGGCGACAGGACGCGGAGCTTTGCTAGGCGACAATGTGGCGAAAGGATGCAGTGCTTTGCTAGGTGGCGAGGCAGCGAATACACGCAGCTATTTGGTAGGCAGCGAAGGGACTCGGCGCTTGGCTAGGCGGCGAAGGGACACGGTGCTTTGCTAGGCGGCGAGGCGGCCAAAGCACACAGTGGCGCTTTGGTAGGTGGTGAGGTGGCAGAGGGACACGACGTTTTGGTAGGCGGCGAGGGGTGGAGGGACGCAGCACTTTGGTAGACGGCGAAGGCACGCAGTGCTTTGCTAGGCGCCGAAGGAACACAGCGCTTTCCACAGCGGCGAGGCGGCGAGGCAGCGGAGGGACGAGGTGCTTTGCTAGGCAGGGAGGCTGCGAAGGGCCTCGGCGCTTTGCTAGGTGGTGAAGGGCCTCGGCACTTTGCTAGGCAGCGAAGGGACGCAGTACTTTCCTAGGCGGCAAGGCGACAAAGGGACATGGCGCTTTTGTAGGCAGTGGGGAGGCGAAGGCACGCAGCGATTTGGTAGGCAGCAAAGGGATGCGGCGCTTTGTTTGGCGGTGAGGCAGCGAAGGGACTTGGCGCTCTGCTAGGCGGAGAAGGGACTCGGCACTTTGCTAGGCGGCGAGGAGGTGAAGGCACACAGCGATTTGGTAGGTGGCGAGGAGGTGAAGGGACACGGTGCTTTGTTAGGCGGCGAAGGGATGCAGTAGTTTCTGAGGCGGCAAGGCAGCGAAGGGACACGGCGCTTTGGTAGGCCGCGAGGAGGCGAAGGCACGCAGCGATTTGGTAGGCGGGGAGGAGACTCAGCGTTTTGATAAATGGCGAGGCTGCGAAGGGACACGGCGCTTTGCTTGGCAACGAAGAGACTCAGCGCTTTGCTAGGTGCCGATGCGGCAAAGGGATTCGGCACTTTGCTAGGCGGCGAGGCGGCGAAGGGACGCAGTGCTTTGCTAGGCAGCAAACGGTCGCAGGGCTTTGCTAGGTGCTGAGGTGGCAAGGTGCTTTGCTAGGCACTCTTCGTTTTACTAGGTGACAAGGAGGAGAAGGCACGCAGTGCTTTGAGAGGTGGCGAAGAGACTTGTTGCTTTGGGGGTGAAGGAACGCAGTACTTTCCTAGGCGGCAAGGCGACGAAGGGACATGGCGCTTTCGTAGGCAGCAGGGAGGCGAAGGCACGCAGCAATTTGGTAGGCGGCAAAGGGACGAAGCGCTTTGTTAGGCGTCGAGGTGGCGAAGGGACACGGCACTTTGGTAGGCGGTGAAGATACTCGGCGCTTTGCTAGGCGTCGAGGCGGCGAAGGGAAACGGCGTTTTGCCAGGAGGTGGAGGGACGTAGTGCTTTGCTAGGCGGCGAAGGAACACGGCGCGTTGTTGGGTAGCGACAGGACACAGAGCTTTGCTAGCCAGCGAAGGGAGGTAGCGCTTTCCTAGGCGGCGCGGCGGCAAAGGGACACGGCACTTTGCTAGGTGCCGAGGAGACGAAGGAAGGCAGCGATTTGGTAGGTGGCAAAGGGACTTGGCGGTTTGCCAGGCGGCGAAGGGAGGCAGCGTTTTGCTAGGCGGCGACAGGACGCTGAGCTTTGGTAGGCGGCGAGGCAGCGAAGGGACACAGCGCTTTGCTTGGTGCCGAGGCGACGAAGGCATGCAGCACTTTTCCAGGCAGTGAAGGGACGCAGCAGTTTGCTGGGCAGCAAGGGGGTAACGGGATGCAGCGGTGTGGTAGGAGGCAAGGCACCGCCACGCCGCCACGCCGACGCAGCGACCGGATGCGGTGCTTTACTAGGCGGCGAGGCTACGAAGGGACATGGCGCTTTGGCAGGCGGCGAAGGGTGGCAGCGCTTTGCTAGGCGGCGACAGGACACCGAGCTTTGGTAGGCGGTGAAGGCATGCGGCGCTTTGCTGGGCGGCGAGGGGGAAAAGGGACGGAGCGTTGTGCCAGATGGCGAGGCGCTGACGCGCTGATGAGGGGAAGGGACGCGGCGCTTTGCTAGGCAGCGAGGCGCCGACGCGCTGAAGAACGCAGCGGTTTGCCAGGCGGCAAAGGGCGGAGGGACGTAGTGCTTTGCTAGGCCTCGAGACGGCGAAAGCACGCAGCGCTTTGGTAGTTGGTGAAGGCATGTGGCGCTTTCCTGGGTGGTGAGGGGGAAAAGGGACGGAGCGGTGTGCCAAATGGCGAGGCGCCGACACGCTGATGTAGGGAAGGGACGCGGCGCTTTACTAGGTGGCGAGGAGGCAAAAGGACACGGCGCTTTGCTAGGCAGCGAGGCTGCCAAGGGACTCAGCGCTTTGCCAGGCAGCGAAGGGTGGCAGCGCTTTGCTAGGCGGTGACAGGACACCGAGCTTTGGTAGGCGGCAAAGGCACGTGGCGCTTTGCTGGGCAGCGAGGGGGAAAAGGGACAGAGCGGTGTGCCAGATGGCAAGGCGCCGACACACCGACGTGGGGAAGGAATGAGGCGCTTTGCTAGCAGGCAAGGAGGTGTAGGCACACAGCACTTTGCTAGGCGGCGAGGAGGCGAAGGGACTCGGCGCTTTGCTAGGTGGTGAAGGGACACAGTGATTTGTTAGGCGGTGAGGAGGCGAAGGCACGCAGCGATTTGTATTCGGCGAGGAGGCAAAGTGACACGGCGCTTTGCTAGACGGCGAGGAGGCGAAGGGACTCGGTGCTTTGCTAGGCAGCGAGGCAGCGAAGAGACGCAGCGCTTAGGTTAGTGGCGGGGCTGCGAAGGGCCACGGTGCTTTGGTAGGTGGTGAGGTGGCAGAGGGACGCGGTGTTTTGGTAGGCGGCGAGGGGGGGGAGGGACGCAGCGCTTGGCTAGGCAGCGAAGGCATGCAGTGCTTTGCTAGGCGTCGAGGCTGCGAAGGCACGCAGTGCTTTGCTAGGCGCCGAAGGAACATGGCGCTTTCCACGGTGGTGAGGCGGTGAGGCGGCAGAGGGACAAGGTGCTTTGGTAGGCGGCGAAGGGACGTGGCTCTTTGCTAGGCAGGGAGGCTGCGAAGGGCCTTGGCACTTTGCTAGGCGGTGAAGGGACGCAGTACTTTCCTAGGCGGCAAGGCAACAAAGGGACACGGCACTTTCGTAGGCAGCGGGGAGACGAAGGCATGCAGTGATTTGGTAGGCGGCAAAGGGACGAGCCACTTTGTTAGGCGTCAAGGCGGCGAAGGTAAACGGCGCTTTGCCAGGAGGTGGAGGGACGTAGCGCTTTGCTAGGCGGCGAAGGAACGCGGTGCGTTGCTGGGTAGCAACAGGACGCAGAGCTTTGCTAGCCAGCGAAGGGAGGTAGCGCTTTGGTAGGCGACGAGGCGGCGAAAGGACACGGCGCTTTGCTCGGTGCTGAGGCAACGAAGGCACGCAGTGCTCTTCCAGGCAGTGAAGGGACGCAGCGGTTTGCTGGGCGGCGAGGGGGAATAGGAATGCAGCGGTGTGCTAGGTGGAGAGGTGCCGACACGCCGACTGGACGCGGCACTTTGCTAGGCGGCGAGGCTGCAAAGGGACTCGGCGCTTTGCTAGGTGGCAAAGGAACACGGCACTTTGCTTGGCAGCGACAGGACGCGGAGCTTTGCTAGGCGGCGAAGGGACACGGCGCTTTGCTAGGCGGCGAGGCGGCGAAGGGATGCAGTGCTTTGCCAGGCAGCGAAGGGATGCAGCGGTGTGCCAGGCGGCGAGGCGGGGGAGGGATGCAGTGCTTTGGTAGGCGGCAAGGTGCGAGGGGATGAAGCGATTTGAGAGGCGGCGAGGGCGAAAAGGGATGCAGCGGTGTGCTAGGCGGCGGAGGCACGCAGTGCTTTGCTAGGAGCCAAAGGAACACGGCGCTTTGCTTGGTGCCCACAGGACGCGGAGCTTTGCTAGGCGGCGAAGGGACACGGTGCTTTGCTAGGCGGCGAGGCAGCGAAGGGACGCGGCGCTCTGTTTGGCGGCGAGGGCGAAAAGGCACGCAGCACTTTCTTAGGCGGCGAGGCGGCGAAGGCACACGCTGCTTTGCTAGGCGGCGAGGGTCACAGCACTGTGCTAGTCGGCGAGGCGCTGAAGGGACACGGCAATTTGCTAGGCGGCAAGGTGGCGAGGCGCCGAAGGAGGCAGCCGTTTGCCAGGCGGCGGAGGAGGGGGGGAGGGACGCAGCGCTTTGCTAGGCGGCAAGGCGCGAGGGGACGAAGCAATTTGAGAGGCGGTGAGGGGGAAAAGGGACGCAGCGGTGTGCTAGGCGGCGGAGGCATGCAGTGCTTTGCTAGGAGCTGAAGGAACACGGCGCTTTGCTTGGCGCCCACAGGACGCGGAACTTTGCTAGGCGGCGAAGGGAGACGATGCTTTGCGAGGCAGTGAGGTGGCGAAGGGAGGCAGGGCTTTGTTAGGCAGTGAGGCGGTGAAGGGACAAAGCGATTTGGGAGGTGGCGAAGGGACTCGGCGCTTAGCTAGGCGGCGAGGCGGCGAAGAAATGCAGCAGTTTCTTAGGCAGCGAGGCAGCGAAGGCACGCAGTGCTTTGCCAGGTGGCCAAGGCACGTGGAGCTTTGCTAGGCGGCGAAAGGACACGGCGCTTTGCTCGGTGCCGAGGCAACGAAGGCACGCAGTGCTTTTCCAGGCAGCGAAGGGACGCAGCGGTTTGCTGGGCGGCGAGGGGGAATAGGAATGCAGCGGTGTACTAGGTGGCGAGGCGCCGACACGCCGACTGGACGCGGCGCTTTGCTAGGCAGCGAGGCTGTGAAGGGACTCAGCGCTTTGCTAGGTGGCGAAGGGGCACGGCTCTTTGCTAGGCAGCGAGGTGGCGAAGGCACGCACTGCTTTGCTAGGTGGCGAGGCTGCGAAGGGACAAAGCGATTTGGAAGGCGGCGAAGGGACTCGGCGCTTTTATAGGTGGCGAGGAGGCAAAGGGACACGGCGCTTTGCTAGCTGGCGAGGCTGTGAAGAGAGTCGGCGCTTTGCTAGGTGGTGAAGGGACACGGCGATTTGTTAGGCTGCGAGGAGGTGAAGGCAAGCAGCGATTTGTAGGTGGCGAGGAAGCGAAGTAACATGGCGCTTTGCTAGCAGGAGAGGCTGCGAAGGGACTCGGCGCTTTGCTAGGTGGTGAGGTGGCAAAGGCACGCGGTGCTTTGCTAGGCGGCGAAGGGTCACAGCGGTGTTCTAGTTGGCAAGGTGGTGAAGGGATGCAGCGCTTTGGTAGGCTGGGATGCGGCAAGGCACCGAGGCGCCGAAGGACGCAGCGGTTTGCCAGGCGGCGAGGGGGGGAGGGACGCAGCGCTTGGCTAGGCGGTGAGGCGGTGAAGGCACGCAGTGCTTTGCTAGGCGGCAAAGGAACACAGCGCTTTGCCAGGCGGCAAAGGGATGCAGCGGTTTGCTGGGCACCGAGGGGGAAAAGGAATGCAGCGGTGTGCTAGGCGGAGAGGTGCTGACGCGCCGATGCGGTGAAGCGACACGGCTCTTTGCTAGACAGCGAGGAGGCGAAGGGACTCGGCGCTTTGCTAGGCAGTGAGGCAGCGAAGAGACGCAGTGCTTAGATTAGTGGTGGGGCTGCGAAGGGACACAGCGCTTTGGTAGGTGGTGAGGTGGCAGAGGGACACGGCGTTTTGGTAGGCGGCGAGGGGGGGAGGGACTCAGCGCTTGGCTAGGTGGCGAAGGCACGCAGTGCTTTGCTAGGCACTGAAGGAACACGGTGCTTTCCACGGCGGCGAGGCAGCGAGGCAGCGGAGGGACGAGGTGCTTTGGTAGGCAGCGAAGGGACTCGGCTCTTTGCTAGGTGGGGAGGCTGCGAAGGGCCTCAGCGCTTTGCTAGGTGGTGAAGGGCCTCAGCGCTTTGGTAGGTGACGAAGGGACGCAGTACTTTCCTAGGCGGCAAGGCGACAAAGGGACACGGCGCTTTTGTAGGCAGTGGGGAGGCAAAGGCACGCAGCGATTTGGTAGGCGGCAAAGGGACGAGACACTTTGTTAGGCGTCGAGGCGGCGAAGGGAAATGGCACTTTCGTAGGCGGTGAAGATACTCGGCGCTTTGCTAGGCGGCGAGGCGGCGAAGGGACACGGCGCTTTGCTAGGCGGCGAMGGGACGCGGMGCTTTGCTAGGCGGCGAGGCGGCGAAGGGACACGGCGCTTTGCTAGGCGGCGAMGGGACGCGGMGCTTTGCTAGGCGGCGAGGCGGCGAAGGGACACGGCGCTTTGCTAGGCGGCGAGGCGGCGAAGGGACACGGCGCTTTGCTAGGCGGCGAAGGGACTCGGCGCTTTGCTAGGCGGCGAAGGGAGGTGGCGAAGGGATACGGCACTTTGCTAGCCAGCTAGGCAGCGAAGGGAGGTAGCGCTTTGCTAGGTGGTGAGGCGACAAAGGGACACGGCGCTTTTGTAGGCAGTGGGGAGGCAAAGGCACGCAGCGATTTGGTAGGCGGCAAAGGGACGAGACACTTTGTTAGGCGTCGAGGCGGCGAAGGGAAATGGCACTTTCGTAGGAGGTGGAGGGACGTAGCACGTTGCTAGGCGGCGAAGGAACGCGGCACATTGCTGGGTAGCGACAGGACGCAGAGCTTTGCCAGCCAGCGAAGGGAGGTAGTGCTTTGGTAGGCGGCGAGGTGGCGAAGGGAAACGGCAATTTGCTAGGTGCCGAGGCAACGAAAGGCAGGCAGCGATTTGGTAGGCGGCGAAGGGACTTGGCGGTTTGCCAGGCGGCGAAGGGAGGCAGCGTTTTGCTAGGCAGCGAAGGGACACGGTGCTTTGCTCGGTGCCGAGGCGACGAAGGCACGCAGCACTTTTCCAGGTGGTGAAGGGACACAGCGGTTTGCTGGCCGGGGAGGGGGAAAAGGAATGCAGCGGTGTGCTAGGTGGCTAGGCACCGACACACCAACCGGACACGGCGCTTTGCTAGGCGGCGAAGGTTGGCAGTGCTTTGCTAGGTGGCGACAGGACGCCAAGCTTTGGTAAGCGGCGAAGAGACACAGCACTTTGCTTGACGGCGAGGAGGCGAAGGGTCTTGGCGCTTTGCTAGGCAGCGAGGCAGCGAAGAGACGCAGCACTTAGATTAGTGGCGGGGCTGCAAAGGGACACAGCGCTTTGCTAGGCAGCGAGGTGGAAAAGGGATGCAGCTGTGTGTGAGGCGGCGAGGCACCGACGCGGCGATGGAACGCGGCGTTTGCTGGGTATCGACAGGACGCAGAGCTTTGCTAGCCAGCGAAGGGAGGTAGCGCTTTGCTAGGTGGTGAGGCGGCGAAGGGACACGGCGCTTTTGTAGGCAGTGGGGAGGCAAAGGCACGCAGCGATTTGGTAGGCGGCAAAGGGACGAGACACTTTGTTAGGCGTCGAGGCGGCGAAGGGAAATGGCACTTTCGTAGGAGGTGGAGGGACGTAGCACGTTGCTAGGCGGCGGAGGAATGCGGCGCTTTGCTGGGTAGCGACAGGACGCAGAGCTTTGCTAGCCAGCGAAGGGAGGTAGCGCTTTGCTAGGCGGCGAGGCGGCGAAGGGACGCAGTGCTTTGCCAGGCAGCGAAGGGACGCAGCGGTGTGCCAGGTGGCGAGGCGGGGGAGGAATGCAGTGCTTTGGTAGGCGGCAAGGCACGAGGGGACGAAGTGATTTGAGAGGCGGTGAGGGGGAAAAGGGACTCAGCGGTGGCGAGGCGGCGAGGTGGCGAGCGGACGCGACGCTTGGCTAGGCGGCGAGGCGCCGAACGCAGGCACTTCTTTGCTAGGCGCCCAAGGAACACGGCGCTTTGCTTGACGGCGACGGCACGCGCAGCTTTGCTAGGCGCCCAAGGGAGACGACGCTTTGCTAGGCAGCGAGGTGGAAAAGGGATGCAGCTGTGTGTGAGGCGGCGAGGCACCGACGCGGCGATGGAACGCGGCGTTTGCTGGGTATCGACAGGACGCAGAGCTTTGCTAGCCAGCGAAGGGAGGTAGCGCTTTGCTAGGTGGTGAGGCGGCGAAGGGACACGGCGCTTTGCTAGTTGGCGAGGTGGAAAAGGGACGCAGCTGTGTGCGAGGGGGTGAGGCGCCAACGCGGCGATGGAACGCGGCGTTTGCTGGGTAGCAACAGGACGCAGAGCTTTGCTAGCCAGCGAAGGGAGGTAGCGCTTTGGTATGCAGCGAGGCGGCGAAGGGACACAACGCTTTGATCGGTGCCGAGGCGAAGGCACGCAGCGCTTTGGCAGGTGGTGAAGGAACACAGCACTTTGCTTGGCAGCGACGGGACGTGGAGCTTTGCTAGGCGGCGAGGAGGCAAAGTGATTTGGGAGGCAGCGAAGGGATGCGGCGCTTTGCTAGGCGGCGAGGGCGAAAAGGCATGCAGCGGTGTGGTAGGCGGCGAGGGCGAAAAGGGACGCAGCGCTTTCTTAGGCAGCGAGGCGGCGAAGGGACAAAGCGATTTGGGAGGCGGTGAAGGGACTCGGCGCTTAGCTAGGCAGTGAGGCAGCGAAGAGATGCAGCGGTGTGTGAGGTGGCGAAGGCACGCAGTGCTCTGCCAGGCGGCCAAGGCACGCGGCACATTGCTAGGCGGCGAGGGGACACGATGCTTCGCATGCGGGTGAGGCGGCGAACGCATGCGTTGCTTTGCTTGGCGGCGAGGCGGCGAACGCACACGTTGCTTTGCTAGGCGGTGAAGGAAGAAGGCGCTTTGCTAGGCGCCGATGGGAGGCGACGATTTGCTAGGCGACGAGGCAGTGAAGGGACAAAGCAATTTGGGAGGAAGCGAATGCACACGGAGATTTGGTAGGCGGCGAAGGCACGCGGCGCTTTGCTTGGCGGTGAGGCGCTGCAGGCACACGGTGCTTTGCTAGGCGGCAAAGGGTCACAGCAGTGTGCTAGTCGGCGAGGCGGTGAAGGCACACGGCGCTTTGCTAGTCGGCGAGGCGGTGAAGGGACATGGCGCTTTGCTAGGCGGCGAGGCGGCGAAGGGTCGAAGCGATTTGCTAGGCGGTGATTCGCTGCCTCGCAAAAGAACTAACCACTGTGCATATTGGCTGTCTCACAAACAAGCACACCGCTGCGTCTGTTCGCTGCCTCGCCAGCTAGCAAAGTGCTGCCTCGCTTCGCTTCCAGGCGAAAAAGCAAACCGCGATGCCGCTACGCCACCTGCTGGACAAGCAAAGTGCTGCGTCTCTTCGCTGCCTCGCCGAATAACTAGCCACTGGGCATGTTGGCTGTCTCACAAACAAGCAGACTGATGAATCTGCTCGCTGCCTCACCAACAAGCAAACTGCAGCGTCTCTTCACCGCCTCCCTGAATGAGGAACCACTGTGCATGTTTGCTGTCTCACCAACAGGCCGACTGCTGCGTCTCTTCGCTGCCTCGCAAAAGAGCACAGCACTGCGTCTATTGGCCGACTCACAAAAAAGCAAAGTACAGCCACTCTTCCCTGCCTCGCCAACAAGCAACCCGCGTGATCTCTTCGCTGCCTCGCAAACTAAGCAACCGATGTGACCCTTTGCCGCCTGCAAAAGCACTGCGTCCCTCCCCCCCTCGCCGCCTGGCAAATGCCTGCGTCTTTCAGCGCGTTGGCGCCTCGCCGCATCGCAGCCTAGCAAAGCGCTGCGTGCCTTCGCCGCCTCGCCGCCTAGAAAAGCGCCGCGTCCCTTCAGCGCCTCGCCCACTAGCACACCGCTGTGACCCTTCGACGCCTAGCAAAGCAGCAAAGAGCCTTGTCCCTTTGCCGCCTCACCGCCTAGCAAAGCACCGATTCCCTTCACCGCCTCCCAAATCGCTTTGTCCCTTCGCCACCTCGCCGCCTAGCAAAGCGCCGTGTCCCTTCGCCGCCTAGCAAAGCTCCACGTCCTGTCGCTGCCAAGCAAAGTGCTGTGTTCCTTCACCGCCTACCAAAGCATTGTGTCCCAAAGCAGCCTTGCCGCCTAGCAAGCGCTGCCTCCCTTCTCCGCCTCGCCGCCTTGCCCCCTCACCACCTAGCAAAGCGCTGCCTCTCTTTGCCGCCTCGCTGCCTAGCAAAGCGTCATCTGCCTTCACCGCCTAGCAATGCTCCGCGTCCTGTGGGCGCCAAGCAAAGCGCCGTGTTCCTTCGGCTCCTAGCAAAGCACTGCCTGCCTTCGACTCCTCGATGCCAAGCAAAGCACTGCATGCCTTCGACGCCTAGCAAAGCGCCATATGCTGTCGACGACTACCAAATCGCTTCGTGGCTTCTCTGCCTCGTGCCTTAGCAAAGCACCACATGCCTTCACCGCCTACAAAAGTGCTGTGTCCCTTCGGCGCTAATACGGTGTTTGCTAAGCACCAAGGCAGTGAAGGCACGCAGTGCTTTGCCAGGCAGCGAAGGGACGCAGCGGTGTGCCAGGTGG
The DNA here is from genome assembly GCF_003343035.1 of Apteryx rowi. Lineage (NCBI taxonomy): Eukaryota > Metazoa > Chordata > Aves > Apterygiformes > Apterygidae > Apteryx > Apteryx rowi. Next base: position 483 of record NW_020448092.1, on the reverse strand, counting down.
CGAGGCGGGGGAGGAATGCAGTGCTTTGGTAGGCGGCAAGGCACGAGGGGACGAAGTGATTTGAGAGGCGGTGAGGGGGAAAAGGGACGCAGCGGTGTGGTAGGAGGTGGAGGCACGAAGTGCTTTGCTAGGAGCTGAAGGAACACGGCGCTTTGCTTGGCGCCCACAGGACGCGGAGCTTTGCTAGGCAGCGAAGGGAGACGATGCTTTGCTAGGCAGTGAGGCGGCAAAGGGAGGCAGCGCTTTGCTAGGTGGCAAGGCGGGGAAGGGAGGCGGCGCTTGCTAGGAGGCAAGGCTGCTTCGGGACACGACGCTTTGGTAGGCGGCGAGGCGGCGAAGGGACGAAGTGATGTGGGAGGAGGCAAAGGAACACGGCGCTTTGCTTTTTGGCGACGGCACGCCGAGCTTTGCTAGGCGCCCAAGGCAGACGACGCTTTGCTAGGCAGCGAGGCGGCGAACGCACAAAGCGATTTGCTAGGCGGT
>NW_020448091.1:15358-17059 GCF_003343035.1 Apteryx rowi | reverse complement strand
GTGGAACAGAGGGGTCTGCATGGGAATGAGGCTGCCTCAGCCCCCTTTTAACCTGTGGCACTCCAGGAAATGCGGTCCGTGGGGCTGGGAAATGAGCTGACTCTCCCTTAAGGAGTACACATCTTCACTCCTGACGGTGCTTTGACCGTTTCCCTGTGGTATCCTGCCCTCTGGAAAGGCACTGCTGTCTCATAGCACCTCTGTGATATCTGAGAGACCCATGAGGAAGGTGCAGAGATTCTGAGAGTATGGAGATGGTGGTGGGAGGCTGTATGTGGGCATCTGAAAAGAGCCCTGTGTATGCTTGGCTAGAAGGAGAGTGTGGAGACCTACCTCTGGTACCCAGAGAAAGGGAGAGAAGTTTGGAGAGGTGCACTTTGAAACTGAATTCATCTGCTCTCAGCAGGGGCTGGTTTCTTTCTAGGGGAACATGAAAGTGATCATCCTCCAGCTCAAAGAGAAAACTGCAACATTTGGGGGTTTCATGCTTGAAAATTCTCTGCTAACTTCTCAATGTCTTTTCTTCCTTGCACAGTCCCCCATGCACGGAGATAACAAAATATCCAACAGCAGCTCCCTCAACGAGTTCCTCCTCCTGGCGTTTGCGGACATGCGGGAGCTGCAGCTCTTGCACTTCTCGCTCTGCCTGGGCATCTACCTGGCTGCCCTCCTGGGCAACGGCCTCATCATCACAGCTGTAGCCTGCGACCACTGCCTCCACACCCCCATGTACTTCTTCCTCCTCAGCCTCTCCCTCCTCGACCTTGGCACCATCTCCACCACTGTCCCCAAATCCATGGCCAATTCCCTGTGGGACACCAGGGCCATTTCCTACTCAGGATGTGCTGCCCAGCTATTTTTCTTCTTTTTCCTAATTTCAGCAGAGTATTATCTCCTCACTGTCATGGCCTATGACCGCTATGTTGCCATCTGCAAACCCCTGCACTATGGGACCATCTTGGGCAACAGAGCTTGTGTCAAAATGGCAGCAGCTGCCTGGGCCAGTGGTTTTCTTAATGCTGTGCTACACACTGGGAACACATTTTCTATACCACTCTGCCAAGGCAACACAGTGGACCACTTCTTCTGTGAAATCCCCCAGATCCTCAAGCTCTCCTGCTCAGACTCCTACCTCAGGGAAGTTGGGCTTATTGTGTTTAGTGTCTGTTTAGGCTTTGGGTGTTTCATTTTCATTGTGCTGTCCTACGTGCAGATCTTTACTGCTGTGTTGAGGATCCCCTCTGAGCAGGGACGACACAAAGCCTTTTCCATGTGCCTCCCTCACCTGGCTGTGGTCTCTCTGTTTCTCAGCACTATCATCTTTGCCTACCTGAAGCCCCCCTCCCTCTCCTCCCCAGCTCTGAATCTGGTGGTGGCTTTTCTGTACTCGGTGATGCCTCCAGCAGTGAATCCTCTCATCTACAGCATGAGGAACAAGGACCTCCAAGACGCAGTGAGGAAACTGATTCAGCTCTTACTATTTCAGCATCAATAAGCTGCCCATCCCTGTTCACAAGTGATTTCCCATTCATCTCAGACAACTTGTATGCTTGGGGAATTCTCTCTCTGATAATCATGTTTGTGCTGAAGTGCTTGAATTCATCCCACTTCTCCAGAGGCATGAACCCAGTCTCTCTGATTGAGATACCTGCTGTGAATGTGTCTATCACTGTGTCAGAGCTGGCTTCTCTCTAATAAAAG
>NW_020448091.1:11101-14083 GCF_003343035.1 Apteryx rowi | reverse complement strand
GAGAAATCTGTTTCTAGACAGGTCAACTAAGGGCAGGCTGCTGTGCCCCTGGGGCAGCAGGAACTGCCAGAGGAGCCCCAGGGCAGGGACTCCTGTGCTGTCCTGGAGAGAGGGGCTGGCACAGGGGTCTGCAGGCAGCCTGGGGGTAGGGAGTCTCCTGGACACCAGAAGAAGGGGCACAGAGAGTGTCACTGTGCTCTGCCTCTTTGTGCCACTAAGGCCAGTCCCAGCTTGGAGGCTGATGGAGCGGCTGACACACGTCACCCTGATCCCTGGAGCTGCTGTGCCCTTCAGAGGGTCTGGGGCTGTGGAGTGAGTGCCCAGAGCTCTGCAGCCCCCTGCGGCGGGCACTGCTGGGGGCCACTGCCACCACTGGGTGGGCTGAGGAGAGGGCAGGGGAGGTGGGGAGAGCCGGGGAGGTTCTGGGCTGGTCTGGAAAGGGCCCGGGAGAGGAAAGCGCCAATGTCAGCTCAGCTGTGTGAATGGGCAGGGAGAGGACACACACCAGGGGCTTGTGGTGCAGAGCCAGGTCTCATGGAGGGGAACCAAGACATGCCGGGCACAGAAGAGAGGAGGTCGGGCTGTGCCCTTGGTTGCCAAAGCAGGAGGGCTGTGGGGGGGACGGGTCACTGAGGGCTGTCGTGGGGACCGTGCCAGGGGGAGGTTTCCCCAACCCTGAATGCACCCTGCCCTGTGCGGTGCCTGCACAGAGGGGCCATGGGGCCATGTGTGGGCACTGGGGTGGGGCACAGATGGGAGCTCCAATGCTTCTCACCACTCCACTGCAAAAGAGAAACTCTCAGGAGAGCTCTGCCAGCCTAGCCCCACGAGCCCTTGTCCCTGCTCCAGCCATGCCACAGCAGAGCTGAGGACCAAGAGGTCCCTCAGGCAAAGCTGGGACAGCCTCGTGGAGCTGGCCCTGAGCACCAGGAGAAGCAGAGCACCCTCCTCCTGTGTCCCCATCCTGCTGGGAAGCTGGCACGGGCACCAGGGAAAAGGCCTGTTTCTGCCTGGGGTCAGTGCAGGACTTTTGCATGTGAGGTGAACGTGACAGCTGCTGTGCTGCAGAAACACTGGCCATGACCCCTCGCTGCAGCCCCCACTGCCCCCTGCCCCTGCCCTGCTAACCTGCTGCCACCCCCATGCTGCCCTGTCTTCCGTCCCCTCTCCTCACACTGCAGGGACAGGCAGTGCAGCAGGAGCTGGCACAGCCCCACAGGTGCTACCTGACCCCTGGCCTTTCCCATCTCCCCCCAAACATGACGTCCATCTTCAAGAAAGGAGAAGGAAGAGGGTCTGGGGACGGACTTGCGGGTCCTGGTGGACATCAAGTTGACAAGAAGTCAGCAGGGTGCTCCTGCAGCAAAGATGGCCACCCTTAACTTGGCTTGTATTAGCAAGAGTGCAGGCAGCAGGGTGAGTGCAGTGGGACAGATGAAATATCCTGGCAGCCTCAACCAAAGAGAAGCAAAATAAAGAAAGGGCACAACTGGCAGAGTAGCAGTCTTGGAGAGAGCGGTATGATCAGTGTTGTGCCCAGATACTGCAAACATTTCAAAACACCCCCCTGCCTGCCGCCCGNGCAGCAGGAGCTGGCACAGTGCACAGGTTCTGCCCGGCCCTCGGCCCTCCCCACCTCCCCCCCCAAACATGACATCCATCTTCAAGAAAGGACAAGGAAGAGGATCTGGGGAATGACCTGCAGGTCCTGGTGGACATCAAGTTGACAAGAAGTCAGCAGGGTGCTCCTGCAGCAAAGAYGGCCACCCTTAACCTGGCTTGTATTAGCAAGAGTGCAGGCAGCAGGGTGAGTGCAGTGGGACAGATGAAATATACTGGCAGCCTCAACCAAAGAGAAGCAAAATAAAGAAAGGGCACAACTGGCAGAGTAGCAGTCTTGGCGAGAGTGGTATGATCAATGTTGTGCCCAGATACTGCAAACATTTCAAAACACCTCCCTGCCCGCCGCCCGCCCCCCAAAAAAAGACATTTCTGCTAGTTGCCAAGTGGCTGGAGCCACATGTGCCCAGACTTGCTCACAGGGGAGAGCTCCAGGGGGACTTCTGATTTACTCAACCTTTGATAGCACAGCCAGGATTATGATTTTTAAGCGATAGCACCTGTATTTGCAAGTGTAACTTTTTAGTCAAAGCATTAGAAGTCATGCTCAAGCACCCCCGTGTGGGGTGCATTGGCTTTTCATTGGCTTCAGTGGCTGTGGGATGAAGCCTGAGTTGGGTCTGAAAGAGAAAAGATTAGGACTGAATGTCCTGAGGGTGACTATAAACTGATTGATGCTTTCTATGCTCCTCAGTGATACTTCCTCTGGTCCCACCTCAGTCTATTCTGAACTCTGTTTTTCTCCTTGCATAATAGATCAGGATTGTGGAGAAAGAGCTGAGGCCAGGGAAATGCCACGCTGATAATCTGGGCAGCCTGGGGAGTCCACTGAAAAAGCAAGTATGTGTGCGTGAGACCTCACAGCACAGGCCTGGAAAAGCCAAGTCACCGTGACCCTCCCAAGGTGCCAAGGACCCCAAGTCCTGAGCCACAGGGCTGGATACGGCCTCCTCTGCTCATGCCAGGGGCTCCTGACACACCTCACAGAGTAAGATAAATTTCTGTGGGAGAGGTGGAGGAAGAAAGAAGAAATGAATCAAAAGAGGAGGAATGCAAGCCAGGAGTCCCACCAGGAAACACCTCCAAATACAGGTGCATTTACCCCCTCTCTGGCAAGGCCATTTCTTCCACGATCAACAGCACCTGGAAGAAGGAGGGTCTTTTCCTGACACCCCTGGTGGGAAGTGGGATGGGGGGGCAGCAGGATTTGAGATACCCCTTCCAGCTGAGTGGGAGTTGCTGGGCACTCAAGCAAAGATTTCAGCCTGGGACCTTGAAGTGCTGGGTGGCCGAAGACTACGGGATGCCTCCCATGTGTGGCTCACAAGGGACCTCAGTCACATCACGGCCACCACTGAAATG
>NW_020448091.1:3284-9486 GCF_003343035.1 Apteryx rowi | reverse complement strand
GTGGTTGTGTGGGGAGTCTATTGTTCTACACAAGTGCTCTGCCATGAAATATATATATATATAAAATACACACATACACACATATATGTGGATATATGTATATATGTATATACATTCTATATATCATTTAGATGTCTAGGAACTACAGAAGGCATTCCTGATCATCATCTATTTTTTTTTCTTGGGAGAAGAGGTGTTTTCACCTATACTGGAGAAATACACTGAGCCACATCCGGATATTCAGGACAGCTTTGCAGAGGTTTGTACAGTCTCCTGTGCTGTGTGGTAGGATGAAGACTTAAGAACATAGCGTGTTCCCAATAAATCACCAAATGCAGGAGAAGGTATTTCAGCTCTACTTTGGAAGCTGTACTGGTGCAAGTGAGTCATATGGACTCTTCAGGGAAGTTAACAAACATCTCTTGTCTTTCAGATGGTATAAATCATATGTTAACAGAGGATGAGATGTATAATGAGGGGGAATCACCTTCAGGGTGCTGAGGCTGAATTGTCACGTCAAATGCCTACTAGACAAGAGGAACTATTCCTTAACTGCCACAGGTGAATATCTGTGTCCTTTGGCTTCAAACTGCTGGGTCCTTGTAAACAGCCTTGGCTGTTGTAAGCGTGAGGGGAGGGAGAGGAGAGAGTAAAGAAGAGTTTGTCGGAGAGGGAGGGTTATAGCAATACATGGAAGAAGTAAGCATGAAGCTGAAACTCGGTACTAGAGTTCCAATAAAGTACGTTATTACTGATCAAGTTCAAGGACCGAGCCTCCACCAAAAAGATCTACTGATTCGTAGTCATGTTGATTTAAAACATAGTATTCCTTAAGTAACTCTAGACCAAGGCAATGTGTTATCCATCCTTTTAGGTTAAGAAAAGAAAAAAAAGTTATGTGATGGTTGCCTCTGTGGTCATCTACCAATAACGTCTAGTCAGTGTCCTCATTTGCTGCCAGCACTTTCCTCCTGGGGACCAGAACTGCCTGAGTGTTGATCGTCTGATCAGACACCCAGAGAAATGCATCCTGGGAAAGGATGCTTGCTGCTTTGGTCATGGAGTAGAGGCTTGTCTGCTTATGTGTTTGAGGTACCACCTGCAGGCAATGGCCTTGATCTTCCCCAGCAAGGAACCTGGTCAGAAGGAGCCTCTAGAAATGAGCCAGCAGATGTGGACTGGGGAGCTCTTCAGACAGGCAAAAGTTTGTCACCTCTTATAAAACGAACTTTCAAAATATGACTCATAACCAGGCTCCTTTGACAGTGCCTGCCCTCACCTTTCCTGCCTGTGTGGTGCTGCTGGTGCTCCAGACTGACTTGGACACCAGCATCCGGGAAGCCCAAAGGACAGCACCAACTATCATTTATATTCCACATGTCTGTGCACAGTGGGAGGCTATTGGAGTCTCATTAAAGCTACATTTACTACACTATTACAGAACAGTCCAGCATAGACACCAGTTTTGCAGCTTGCAACACCAGCTGNTAGTTTAGGTGTCTAGGAACTACAGAAGGCATTCCTGATTATCATCTATTGTTTTTTCTCGGGAGAACAGGTGTTTTCACCTATACTGGAGAAATATACTGAGCTACATCAGGATATTCAGGAGAGCTCTGCAGACTTGTACAGTTTCCTGTACAAGGCAATGGCCTTTGATCTTCCCGAACAAGGAACCTGGTCAGAAGGAGCCTCTGGAAATGAGACAGCAGGCTGTGAGCTGGGGAGCTCTTCAGACAGGCAGAAGTTTGTCACCTCTTATAAAACGAACTTTGAAATTATGACTCATAACCAGGCTGCTTTGACAGTGCCTGCCCTCAGCTTTCCTGCCTGTGTGGTGCTGCTGGTGATCCAGACTGACTTGGACACCAGCATCCAGGAAGCCCAAAGGACAGCACCAACTGTTACTTATATTTCACATGTCCAGGTATGGTGGGAGAACATTGGAGTCTCATTGAAAGCTACATTTACTACACCATTACAGAACAGTCCAGCATAGGCACCAGTTTTGTTGCTTGCAACACCAGCTGGATGCCATGCAATCCTCCCCAAAGAGCTCTTCCTATCAGTAGTTTTCCTTTTTCAGTTTCCTGTTCAGGTATGTATCCTTGAAGCACCTGAATGCTGTGCTTTCCCAAGCAAATGGATACCGTCATCACGAGGCCACCCTACCTGAATCTTCTAGAATTTGCTGTGGCAGAAAACAACACGGAAAATGTTTGTCCAAAAGGTTTTCTGAGTCAAGAGATTCACTCAGACCCAGCCATCCCCCCATTCCCACGCACAGGCTTTTTAGATAGATGAATAATTTTGCCTGAGAGAATAATTCTGGCAATTTTGAGATAGTTATTTGTATCCTGAGTCAAGTGTATGCAACGTTTGCCATGTAAGAGGCAATCAAGATCTGTTTGCCACTAGCATCCCTCCTGACAGTCTGCCATTGCAAAAGATAGGGGTTACAGTGTTCGTAGTAGAAATGGATTTAGCATTTCAATGCCTTAACTACAATATCAGCTCTTTCTTCACAAGGGACAAATCTTGACAAACGAGGAGGCTAAATTCCAACATGTTTCAGCAACTTTGGCAAGACAACTACACCGATTTCCATCAGCAGACTTCAGTAGGAGTACGTCCTCCACTTTGTAGACTTTTTTGTTTGTTTGTTTGTTCTCCCCCCCCCCCCCCCCGGACTCCTGACTATAGGCACAGTGGCCTGGGAGGTCTTGTTGATGAAGATGAAAGCCGAGAAGGCCCTGAGCTCCTCAGACCTATCTGCATCTGCTGTTACTAGATTCCCTGCCCAATTTAGCAGTGAGACCACATTTTCCTTTTTGTTCTTTTACTGCAACTGAAGCAGCAGCAGCTCTTCTTCATGCTCTTGACATCCCCTGCAAGTGTCTACCCTTGGGGAGCTTTGGCTTCCCGAACATCATCCCTGCTTTGCTGGACAATGGTTCTGAAGTTCTCCATTGCAGCCTCTCCCTCCTCCTGCTTCCTCCATGCTGCCTTATTGCTCAGTCTGCGCTCCCATGAAGCCAAGCCGATCTCCTGAGACATCTGCAAGTTTTACTGACTATTGGGATGGACCATCCTTTTGCTTGGCAGGTGCTGTCCTTAAAGACTTGCTGGCTTTCTGGAGCTCCTGGGCCCTTCAGAGCTGCCTCCCATGGCATCCCCCACCACTCCCCTCAACAGGCCAAAGTCTGCTCCTCTCAAGTCCAGGGTCTGTGCTCCGCTACTATCCTTCCTCACTCCGCTCAGGATCTGGGACTCCACTTCTCATGATCACTATGGGAAAGTATGACATTGACTATCCCACCACTGATCAGTTCCTCCCTCTTTGAAATTTCCTGATACAAGAAAGCATCATGAGTACTGGCCCATCAAGCAGCTGTGCTAAGAAGTTGATTCTGATGCCCTCCAGAAACCTCCTGGCCAGCTTGCACTCTGCTATTTGTCCTTCCAGTTCATGTCAGGGTGATTAAAGTCCCCCCTATAAGAATCAGGGCCTGTCATCCACAGACTTGCTCAGGTTGCTTAAAGGAGACTGCATCCACCTCCCTACCCTCATTAGGTGGTCTGTAGCTCCTGTAGTGCCCAGAGCCCTGCTGCTCTTTGCAGAGGAACTGCTCCTGACAGAACTGTGCCTCAACAGTGCTGCCTGGTTGCCATGACCTCCCTCCACCCCAGAGCCTGGCCCCACTCGGGTACAGAGGCCCAGCTGAAGGCATGAATTTTTCTCTCTCTTGTGCTCCCTCCTCCTGGGAAATGTTCACTGAAGTAGACTAAAATAATCACTGATGGTCCCTCTCCAAACACTGAAGGAAGACTGATTCCAGCATTGCAATTTGTCTCATCAGAGGATGGTTATCTATGAAAAGTGGAAATGTCCCACTCAGGAAGCCCCTACTCCCATCTCTTAGCTAGGCAGCACACCTAGATGAGCATAAGAATAGAGTTCCTTTTCCCATTGTTCAGGTATGGATTCAGATGAGTGAGTTTAGGCTTCTCAGGCTGGTTTAGAAGACCCTGGAATGGAGTGGGAACCAGATCCTTCCTGTGAGCTCTGCAAAAAAACACACAGGAGGTCAGATTCCCCTGACCAGGCAGAAGTGAGCACAACATGGATGTCTGTATGCGAGATCTTGGTCTGTGCATGACCATGCCGGTCTTCTGCTCCATCCTCCTGGGAAATGTTCACTGAGGTAGACTAAAAGAATCAGCTATTGTCCTTTGCTAAAGAGTGGAGAGAGACTGATTCCAGCACTGCAATTTATTTCATCAGAGGATGGCTATCTATGACAGCTGGAAATGTCCCACTCTGGAAGCTCCTACTCCCATCTCTTAAGTAGGCAGGACACCTAGATGGGGACAAGAAGGGAGCTCATTGACACATGGTTCAGATGTTGATTCAGATGACTCGGTTTGGGCTTCTCAGGGTGCTTTAGAAGGTCCTGGGCTGGTGTGGGATTCAGATCCTTCTCATGAGCTCCATAAAAACCACAAAGGGGGTGGGAGTCCCCTGTCCCAGGCAGAAGTGAGCACAGCATGGATGTCTGCATGCGAGATCTTGGTCTATGCTCCCATTATAATCAATGGAGATGGAGGGTGGCAGTCACTTGCTCACACGCAAACACCTGGTGACATTGGAAGAGATAGATGTGCTGGAGGACATGTGCCAGTATCTGCTTGCTCTGATGGAGCAAGTGTGACACCCACATCCTTCTAGAGCATGAGGTTGGGGCCAGGTGGGGAATTTCCTTGGCCACTTGCAATGATATGAGATGCCCAGTGCTACCAGAGCTCCGCTCACTAGGAAGCTGAGGCACATGCAGATCCTGACACTGCAAACAGTTGATGTCATCCAGTGCAGGCACTTGATTCAGTGACACAGAAATATGCCTGCATGGCCATGGTGGATGTCTTGGGGGTCCAGCACAACCACATGTCTCTAGCAGATACACCATGGCACCTCTAGGAAAACCATGGCCCTTTGGAGTAGTTGCTGGGCAAGTGCCCCAGGGCAATTCAGGTTTCCTACCAGTGCCCACACAACTGGATCCTGCCATTTCCTTTAGGCCAAGTCCCTCTGATCTACAGCCAAGCGTGCTTCATAAATGGGAGAGGCACATCCCACCAAGGTCTCTGCTCTAGTCTCTGCACCCTTAAAACCTTCTAGCTTTCCTCCCTGTGATCCTCTTCTCACCCCCAGGTGATATGAACAGCAACTGGGCTAATGATGACCTCAGGGTGCCTGGATCACAGGCCACACAGGCCCAGGGACTTCTTCAGGGGCACCTTGTCCTGCCTGGACATTGGTTCACCTCTGTCACAGGTCACAAGGTGCTACAAATCAGCTCAGGCAGCCAACCTCTCTCCTGGCATTTCTCCACAGCCCAGCTCTGTTTCTGCCTGGCCTTGGGCACTGCAGACATTACTCTCTCATTGGGAGCCTCCTTTCACCATTACATTGCCACCTGCTATCTTGGCCACCATGGCTCTGCTCTGAAGTGGGACCATTGCACACACAGTGTCTTTGGCTCTTGGTAACAGGTTTCACCATGACCAGTTGTCTCCTCTCTGTGCCACAGCTGAGGCTCTGCAACCCAAATATACACAAGTGCATGTATCCTGGGGCACAGAGAGGAGCAGATGGAGCTTGAAAAGCTTTCACAGGCCTGAAACATGGTTGGAACAACTGAGATGTGGTGGGACCACTAGCATGACTGGAGGGCTGTGATGGCAGGGTACAAGCTCTGCAGACAAGACTGTTAGGAAGATGAACAGGAGGGATGCCCTTGGTGTGAAGGGACAGCTCAGATGAATGGAGCTCTTGCATGGGATAGGCAAGGGTTTGGGTGAGAGTTTGTGTGTGAGCATCAGAGTAAAGGTGATGTTGTAATGGGGGTTACAGACCACCCGATGAGGGTGAGGAGGTGGATGCAGTCTCCTTTAAGCAACCAGAGGAAGTCAGTGGGTCACAGGGCCTGGTTCTTATGGGGGGACTTTAATCTCGCTGACATTCATTGGAAGGGCAAAGAGCAGGGTGCAAGCAGTCCAGGAGATTTCTAGAGGGTGTCAGGGACAGCTTCTAAGCACAGCTCCCTGATGGGCCAGTAAGGGTGATGCTCACCTGGATCTGGTACTCACATAAGGAAGCACAGATCAGGGCTGTGATAATCTGTGGCAACCTTTTCTGCAG
>NW_020448091.1:0-959 GCF_003343035.1 Apteryx rowi | reverse complement strand
GGAAAGGGGTGATGTGAGGGGCTGGTGTGGGACGATGACCTTGGGGCAGCTTCCCCAGTGTGGCCGTGCAACACAGGGAACCACCTGGGCTCTTCTCTCCTGCACCCGCCATGTCCTGGTGCCTTTCCCAGGAGAACTGCATTTGTCCTCCAAGCACACGGCCATGTGCTCCCACAAGCCATTCATATGCAGTAGCTGCCTGCTGGCATTTTCACCTCCTGGGCCCTTCCCAGACCAGCCCAGACCCTCCCCAGCTCTCCCCACCTCCCCTGCCCTCTCCCCAGACCACCCAGCAGAGCAGCCCAGGCTGGCGGTGGCCCCACAGCAGTACCTGTTGCAGGGGGCTGCAGAGCTCTGGGCACTCACTCCACAGCCCCAGCCCCTCTGAAGGGCACAGCAGGTCCTGGCGGGCAGAGAGGGGTGTCAGCCTCCCCATCAGACCCAGGGCTGGGGGCCAGCAATGGCCCAAGGAAATGGAAGCCAGTCACACTGTGTCTCCACTGCTGTCGTGACCAGGAGATCCTTAACYYKRRCTGCCTGCAGCCCCTCTGGGCAGCCCCTCTCCTCAGGACAGCACAAGAGTCCTGGCCCCAGAGCTCCTCAGGCAGCTCCAGTGACAGAGCAGCCTGCCCTGAGCTGACACACTCAGAAACAGGTTTTCATTTATTGCTCCCCACAAGCACACAGTTGCTCCTTTCCTCTTCTCCAGGGATGTACCTGCTCCCCAGAGAGCCTTTCCCCAGGTCAGTGTGTCCATACTGGCCTGCCTGGCCATTCCTGCAGCCTTCCCCTGTGCTCCCCACAGGACCCCAGGCTGGCGGTGCTGCTCTGCAGGGTGAGCGGGCTGTGGGGCCCTGGGGTGACTCCACCCTGGCTGTGCTGGTCAGGGCAGACCCAGCTGGCCCAGCATCATTGCACCTGACACCCCCCTCCCCAGCATCTGTGCCTGTGGAGGATGC
>NW_020448090.1:13308-15246 GCF_003343035.1 Apteryx rowi | reverse complement strand
GGGACTCTCCAGGGAGAAAAAGACAGGGACAAGTTAGGGGAGACTTTGAAAGGAAAATAAATAAATTAATAAAACATTCCATTTCTTATTAAAAATCCCACATTGCTTCTTTCTTTTTTGGGAGGCCCTTTGCCTAGTTCCCTTGCTTAAGCTCTGCTTTGTGCTGCCTGAGTGTGTCATGAGGAGCAGGGGCCTCTGCCCATGGGCTCCGAAGGAGTCAGTCCTGCTGTACCTGAAGAGGATTCATGGGCATGGAGGTGACTAGCTCTGACACTCACAATTTCTGTCAAATGAAATCCACTCATTTGTGTAGGGTCTTTTCAGCATCTTCACTCCCAATTCTAAAGAATGAGGTTTGAGGAACAGAATTTGGGGGGTTTTAAATATTGTTTATTTTCTTTGAGATGCCCTTGTCACCCCTGGGGAGTGCTCTTTAAAAGTAAAAATCCTTGGCATTTCTACTGTGAGTCCTGACAGGAAAGCATCCACTGTCACTTGGTGCAGAGTGGGGACAGCTCATCTGTCTATTAGTCTCATTCCCAGCTGTCCTGTGCTTCCACCTCTTTGAGCTGGAGGATGATGTTACTCTAAAAAGAAACCCGCCCCTGCTGAGAGCAGACGGGTCCAGTTTCAAAGTGCACAGCTCCAAACTTCTTTCCCTTTCTCAGGGCACCTGACAGAGCTCTCCACACCCCCCTTCTAGACAAGGACACACAGGGCTCTTTTCAGATGCCCACATACAGCCTCCCACGACCATCTCCATACTCTCAGCGTCTCTGCCCCTTTCTCATGGGTCTCTCAGATATCACAGAGATCCTATGAGGCAGCAGTGCCTTTCTAGAAAGCAGGTGGCAGCCTGGCAGGGCACCACAAGGAAATGGTCAAAGGACTGTTAGGACTGGAAATGGGCTCTCCTTAAGGGAGAGTCAGCTCATTTCCCAGCCCCACAGACTGCATTTCCTGGAGCTCCACAGGTTAGAAGGGGGCTGGGGCAACCTCATTCCCATGCAGAGCCCTCTCTTCCACAACTTGCAGCATCAATATCTGAACTGCAGCTGAAAACCCCCAACCCCAGAAAGCCCAAGAACAAGAGGAGCAGCATGGACAGGAGGGGAAACAAGGAGTAACACAATGATCCTGGTGCCAAGGGAGGCAAGGAGAGAGACGGAGAGGCATTCTGGAAAGCCTCCACCTTACCCAGCTGGGCATGCCACCTCGCAGATGGCAACATTGAGGACAGTCACTCTCAGCCCCTTTGTCAGGCAGCATGAAATGGACCCATGGCACGAGAGATGCCCCTCTCCTCTGCCAGAGGTCTGGCTACAGAGGAGGTGGCTCAAAGCGAGGGCTTCCATGCCTTTGAGGATAGAGGCTCTGCTGGGCTTCCCTGCACATTTCTGCTCCCTGGAGCTGTCCCTGACAGCAGCTCCTTCTCTGTCCCAAGACCCAACCTTCCTTGTGTGTGCTCAGGTCTACCTTACAGAATCCTCCCGGGACAGGGCACTGGCCAGGGGCATTGCTGTGCTTAGAAGTCCTAAGGAACAGGTCACATGAAGCCTGAYAATGCCTTAAAGGTGATGCTGATGCTGTCTGCAGGATGGGTGAAGATGAAGGGGCTTGCTGAGGTTTTTCACTGACCTATTGATCTCTGAGAGGGAAAGTTTAGGAGTCCCAGTTCTTTGTCAAACCAGAAAACTCTTTCCTTTGGTCTTYYTGCCAAAATTAGGGAACYRAAAGCACATACCCTAAGAGGAAAMYTCCTACCATTTCAAGYAGCCMTTSTCTTGAGCTCYRTATTGAAAAGTCCCCTCAGGAATGYSCTCAGGGTGAGCTGGAGCTGTGAGCAACCATGACCCTGACCCACRCAGCAMCTTCCCAGAAGGAGAATGAACCTGCCCTGCTGGGGGTCTCTCCTCCCACCCAGAGCTTCTCCCCACA
>NW_020448090.1:9465-12651 GCF_003343035.1 Apteryx rowi | reverse complement strand
TCCTCCTGGGAAATGTTCATTAAGTAGACTAAAATAATCACCAATGGTCCCTCTTTAAACACTGAAGGAAGACTGATTCCGGCATTGCAATTTGTCTCATCAGAGGATGGTTGTCTATGAAAAGTGGAAATGTCTCACTGAGGAAGCCCCTACTCCCATCTCTTAGCTAGGACACCTAGATGAGCATAAGAATAGATCTCCTTCTCCCATTGTTCAGGTATGGATTCACATGAGTCAGTTTAGGCTTCTCAGGCTGGTTTAGAAGGCCCTGGGCTGACACAGCATTCAGATCCTTCCTGTGAGCTCCACAAAAAAACCCACGGGAGGTGGGATTCCCCTTGCCCAGGCAAAAGTGAGCACAACATGGATGTCTGCATGAGAGATCTTGGTCTGTGCATGACCATGCAGGTCTTCTGCTCTATCCTCAAGGGAAATGTTCACTGAAGTAGACTAAAATAATCAGCTAGTTTCTTTTTCTAAAGAGTGGAGAGAGACTGATTCCAGCACTGCAATTTATTTCATCAGAGGATGGCTATCTATGATAGCTGGAAATGTCCCACTCTGGAAGCTCCTATTCCCATCTCTTAAGTAGGCAGGACACCTAGATGGGGACAAGAAGGGAGCTCATTGACATACGGTTCAGGTGTTGATTCAGATGAGTCACTTTGGGCTTCTCAGGGTGCTTTAGAAGGCCCTGAGCTTGTGTGGGATTCAGATCCTTCTCGTGAGCTCCATAAAAAACTCAAAGGGGGTGGGATTCCCCTTGCCCAGGCAGAAGTGAGCACAGCATGRAAGTCTGCATGCTAATCTTGGTCCATGCTCCTGTTATAATCAAAAGAGAAGGAGGGTGGGAGTCAGTTGCTCRCACACAAACACCTGGTGACATTGGAAGAGACAGTGGTGCTGGAGGATATGTGCCAGTATCTGCTTGCTCTGATGGAGCAAGTGTGACACCCACATCCTTCTAGAGCATGAGGAGAGGGCCAGGAGGGGAATTTCCTTGGCCACCTGCAATGATACTAGATGCCCACTGCTACCAGAGCTCCACTCACTAGGAAGCTGAGACACATGCAGATCCTGACATTGCAAACAGTTGATGTCATCCAGTGCAGGAACTTGATTCAGTGACATAGAAATAGGCTTGCAGGGCCATGTTGAATGCCTCAGGGGTCCAGCACAAGCACATGTCTCTAGCAGATACAGCATGGGACCTCTAGGAAAACCATGCCCCTTTGGAGTGGTTGCTGGACAAGTACCCCAGGGCAATTCAGGTTTCCTACCTGTGCCCAAACAACTGGATCCCACCACTGCCTTTAGGCCAAGTCCCTCCAACCTACACCAAGTGTGCTGCATAAATGGGAGAGGCACATCCCAGCAAGGTCTCTGCTCTAGTCTCTGCACCCTTAAAACCTTCTAGCTTTGCTCCCCCTGAACCTCTTTTCACCCCCAGGTGATATGAACAGGAACTGGGCTAATGATGACCTCAGGGTGCCAAATCACAGGCTACCCAGGCCCAGGGACTTCTTCAGTGGCACCTTGTCCTGCCTGGAGATTGCTTCACCTCTGTCACAGGGCACCAACCTGCTGCAGAGTCAGCTCAGGCAGCCAGCCCCTCTACTGGCATTCCTGTACAGCCCAGCTCTGTTTCTTGCTGACCTTGGGCACTGTAGGGTTTGCTCTCTCAGTGGGAACCTCATTCCACCATTACATTGCCACCTGCTATCGATGCCAGCATGTCTCTGCTCTGAGGTGGGGCCATTGCACACACGGTGTCCTTGGCTCATGGTAACAGGTTTCACCATGACTGGTCTGCTCTCTGTGCCACAGCTGAGGCTCTGCAACTCAAATACACACAAGTGAATGCAGCCTGGGGCACAGAGAGGAACAGATGGAGATGCACAAGCTGTCACAGGACTGAAACATCGTTGGAATAACTGAGAAGCGGTGGGATCACTACCATGACTGGAGGGCTGTGATGGCAGGGTACAATCTCTGCAGGCAAGACGATTAGGGAAGATGAGCAGGGGGAATGTGCGTTGTGTGAAGGGACAGCTCAAATGTACAGAGCTCTTGCATGGGATGGACATGAGTTTGGGTGAGAGTGTGTGCATGAGCATCAGAGTAAAGACATTGTTGTGATGGGAGTTACAAAGCACCCGATGAGGGTGAGGAGGTGGATTCAGTCTCCTTTAAGCAACCTGAGGAAGTCAGGGGGGTCACAGGGCCTGGTTCTTCTGGGGGGACTTTAATCTCACTGACATTCAATGGAAGGGCAAACAGGAGGGTGCAAGCAGTCCAGGAGATTTCTGGAGGGTGTTGGGGAAAACTTCCAAGCACAGCTCCCTGATGGGCCAGTAAGGGTGATGCTCACCTGGATCTGGTGCTCTCACAAGGAAGCACAGATCAGGGCTGTGATAATCTGTGGAAACCTTGGCTGCAACTACTATGGAATAGTGGAGTCCCAGATCGTGAGGGCAGTGAGGAAGGACAATAGTAGTGTACAGACTCCGGCCGTCAAAGGAGGAAACTTTGTCCTCTCCAGGGGACTGGTGGGGGATCCCATTGGAGGCAGCTCTGAGGGGCAATGGAGCTTGGGAAAGCCAGCAGGTCTTTAAGGACAGCAACCACCAAGCACAAGGATGGTCCATAGTGATACCCATTGGAACTAGGAGACATCTTGGGAAATCGAATTGGTTCAACAGGATGCTGTTGTCCACCGAAGTAGGGATGGTGAAACCAAAGCTCCCCGAGGGTAGACACTTGCAGGGGATGTGAAGGACAGGAAGAAGAGCTGCTGCTGCTTCAGTAACAGTAAAAGAATAAACAAGGAAATGTGGGGTCACTGCTGAATGGGGCAGGGATTCTAGCAAAAGTGGATGTAGATAGGTCTGGGGAAGTCAAGTCCTCCCTGGCTTCAGTCTTCACCAAGAAGGTCTCCTGAGCTGTTGTGCCTAGAGTCAGGACTGCTGAGGAGAAAAACACCCAGCAGGGAATGAGGGTTGAGTGAGGGATTGCTTGTAAGTACTCAGCCCATGCAAGTCTCTGGGATGGGATGGCCTGCATCCAAGGACACTGAGAGGGCTGGCCAACATCATAACAAGGCCAGTCTCTATCAACTTCTGAAAGGTTGTGTAGATCAAGGGAGGTTCCAATGACCAGAAAAAGGAATAGGTTCTGCCCATCTTC
>NW_020448090.1:6211-8637 GCF_003343035.1 Apteryx rowi | reverse complement strand
GTAAAGGAGGCTGCAGTGTTCTGGGCTGCATAGCCAGGAGATCAAAGGAGGAGATTATCCCCCTTTACTCAGCATCGTTAGAGCCCCTCCAGATACTGCGTCCAGTTGGGGCCCCTGTAGAAGAACGCTGTTTGTCACTTGGAGTGCATTCAGTGGCAGGCCCCCAAGGTGGCTGTGGACTGCAGCACTTGCCCGGTGAGGAGATCCTGAGGGAACAGGGCTTGTTCAGCGCAGAGAAGGGAACGTTTAGAAGGGAACGTTTTTGGGAGGACTTGTAGCAGCTTCCCAACTCCAGGTTGCCACTGATAATGAACTAGGTTTTTAAAGGAATTCACAGCAGGAGAATGAGAGGCAACGGCTATAAGCTGAAACAAGTGCAGTCAAAATTGTATAGAAGGAAGAAAAAATCAGTGAGGATCCTGCAGCATTTGAAGTGGGGTCCAGAGGGGTTATGGACTCTCTTCTTGGAGGCTTGCAGGACGCTGCTGGACAAAGCCCTCAAGAACTTGGTGTGAATTCAGTGTTGATCCTGATGTGAGCAGGAGGTCAGAGTAGAGTCCTCCCATGGTCCCTTCCAGCCTGAATGATTTGGTGATTTTGTCCTCTCTGGCGAGAGCCACTGCAATTCTTGCAGGCAGCAAATCCTTTGCTGCACATGGGTTAGCACCTGACATGGCCTCCCCAGAGCCAGCCCCTCCTAGTGCTGTGAGGTTGCCTTTTGGTTTGCCTTTGGCTTTGAAAGGTTTTCAGTTCAAGTCTTCATTATGAGTGACTGCTTGTCCAGAGTGAGTCTTCTTCACAGCCTACAACACCTGCACATTACAACACGATGCCAAATGAGTGTGATATATGCAGAAAGTCATGGCATGAGGGTGATTGCACTCTAACATCCATGAGGTCCTTTGCTGATCCAAAAATATCCAGAAGGATTGGAAGAGCCTTAAACCTCCTAGACATACACAGGTAATGTTGACTTTGTCACTCTGGGAGGTGAGGGAGCTGTGTTTGTTCTGCTTGGAGAAGAGAAGGCTTTGGGGACACCTAATACCAGCCTCCCCATGCCCACCAGAATGTCACCAAGGACACGGAGCCAGACTCTTCACTCTTGTGCATGATGCGAGGGTGAAGGCCAATGGGCATTAGCTGAAAAATGAGACGTTCAGGCTGGGTGTAAGGAGAAACTTTTGACCCATCCAGAGAGTCAAGCACGGGGGCAGGTTGCCCTGAGAGACTGTGCCATCTCCATCCTCAGAGGTTTTCAAGTCCTCAATGAGTAAAGCCCTGAGCAACCTGATTGGACATGTTAGCAGATCCTGCTGTGGGAAGGAGGTTGGGCCAGAGACATCCTGGGATTCCTTCCAGAAGGAATGATTCTGCATTTCCTTGCGCCTCGATTCTTAACTTGACCTTGGGAAAACATTCTAGTTGCTTGTGATTATGGAAGCAGATCTCACAGAAGTATGACCAGATCAAATGTATGTTCCTTCTCCTGCTCCAGAGTAGTTCAAATTCAGGGTTGCTTGGCAGGTACCCCCAAATAGCCTCTTTTTTTTTCTTCTTCTTCACTTTTTATTGCATTTTTCCCTCTTTTCCACATTCCAAGTTGTTTTCTTTTACCAGCCTGATACCTTCCCATGAAGTCAGCCGAGCCCTGTTTAACCCTTCCCCCTTGACCCTGGATTTGCTTTCTTTGTACATTCACTTGGCTTTTCTGAGATGCTTGCCGTGGTGATGCCTACCTTTGCCAGCAGTTCCTTTAAACAACTACCTCCTTTTTTTATGTGCAGTATCCTTCAGGTCCTCCTGCTGTTATCCTGTCAGAGGCACTGCAAGACAGGATGAGCCATCTGCACACACTCATTTACAGCTGACACAAGGGAGCTTCAGTCCAGAGGGGCCCTGAGAAACTTGGGGATTTGGCCAACAGAAGCCTCATGCTGTTGTACAAGGAGCAGTGGCAGGTCCTGCACTGGGGGACAGAACAGCCCATGCATCAGTACAGGCTGGCACCTGACCGTCAGAGAAGTGACCCTGAGGAGAAGGGCCTGGACGTTATGAGGGATGCCATATGAGCCAGTGGTGCACGCTCACTGCAAATGAGGGCAGCTGCATATGAGGCTGCTTCAGGAAGAGTGTGGCCACCCAGACAAGTGGAATTACCACCCTCCTTGACTCAGCACGGGTGTGGCTGCATCTGGAATAGTGTGTCCCAGTGTGGGCTGCCCAGTGCTGGAGGAATAGGGAGCAACTGGAGAGGGTCCAGAGGAGTCTTCCAAGATGGGGTTGGGGGCCTGAAGGAGAGGCTGAGGGACCTGGGCTTCTTCAGCCTGGTGAAATGGAGGTGAAGGGCAGTACAGTAGTAGCCTCCAAGTGCTTGAAGAGATCTTGGATCTCTTCTTGGTAGTGGGAAATGGCGGAATGTCCTA
>NW_020448090.1:0-5192 GCF_003343035.1 Apteryx rowi | reverse complement strand
CCCCTGTAGAATCCCTGGGAGAAGGAAGCAAGATGCCCTGTCCCTGTGACCGTGTGGCAGGGAATCCCTGCTCTGAAGCATCTCCCCCTCCTCTGCAAATGAAAAACTGGCAGAGACTTCCTTAAAAATCTAATCGTGAGACTGGAATGATTTCAAGACCTTTCCAGGAACCTCAGTAGCATTGCCCTGCTGCCAGCAACTTACCGTGTCAAGGGCTGGAAGATTTCTCCCACAAGGAGCTCTCCTCTGGCCTCCCACTCCACACTACCTTGCACTTCTATCTGCCTTGTCTCCTCTCATGTCAGCAGCAACAGGCAGTGCCCAGAGCCCTGCTGCTCTTTGCAGAGGAGCTGCTCCTGCACGCAGCTGTGTCTGGGCAGTGCTGCCAGGTTGTCATGAGCTCCCTCCATCTCCGGAGCCTGGCCCCACTCGGGAGCAGAGGTCCAGTTGAACTCATGAATTTCTCTGTCCCTTGTGCTCCCTCCTCCTGGGAAATGTTCACTGCAGTAAACTAAAATAATCACTGATGGTCCCTCTCTAAACACTGTAAGAAGACTGATTCCAGCATCGCAATTTGTTTCATCAGATAATGGTTATCTATGAAAGGTGGAAATGTCCCAGTCTGGAAGCCCCTAGTCCCACCTCTTAAGTAGGCAGGTCACCTAGATGGGCACAAGAACAGAGCTCCTTTTCCCATTGTTCAGGTATTGATTCAAATATGTCAGTTTAGGCTTCTCAGGCTGCTTTAGAAGGCCCTGCGATGCAGTGGGAACCAGACTCTTCCCATCAACTCCACAAAAAAAACACAGGAGGTGGGAGTCCCCTTGCCCAGGCAGAACTGAGCACAGCATGGATGTCTGCATGAAAGATCTTGTTCTATGCTCCCAGTATAATCACTGGAGATGGAGGGTGGGAGTCAGTTGCTCACGCACAAACACCTGGTGACATTGGAAGAGATAGAGATGGTCCAAGGCATGTGTCAGTGTCTGCTTGCTCTGATGGAGCAAGCGTGACACCTATATCCTTCTAGAGCATGAGGTGGGGTCAGGCAGGGAATTGCCTTGGTTACCTGGAATGATACTAGGTGCTCACTGCTACCAGAGCTCCACTMACTAGGAAGCTGAGACACATGCAGATCACGACACTGCAAACAGTTGATGTCATCCAGTTCAGGCACTTGATTCAGTGACACAGAAATAGGCCTGCATGGCCATGTCGGATGCCTGGGGTGTCCAGCACAAGCACATGTCTCTAGCAGATACACCATGGGACCTCTAGGAAAACCATGTCCATTTTGAAGTGGTTGCTGGTCAAGTGCCCCAGGGCAACTCAGGTTTCCTACCTGTGCCCAAACAAGCAGATCCCACCATTGCCTTTAGGCCAAGTCCCTCCAATCTACAGCCAAACGTGCTTCATAAATGGGAGAGGCACATCCCAGCAAGGTCTCTGCTCTAGCCTCTGCACCCTTAAAACCTTCTAGCTTTCCTCCTCCTGAACCTCTTCTCACCCCCAAATGATATGAAGAGGGATTGGGCTAATGATGACCTCAGGGTGGCTGGATCACAGGCTCCCAGGCCCAGGGACCTCTTCAGTGGCACCTTGTCCTTCCTGGAAACTGGTTCGCCTCTGTCAGAGGCTCCAAGCTGCTGCAAAGTCAGTTCAGGCAGCCAACCCCTCTCCTGCCATTTCTGCACAGCCCAGCTCTGTTTCTGCCTGGCCTTGGGCACTGCAGGCTTTGCTCTCTCAGTGGGAAACTCCTTTCACCATTACATTGCCACCTGCTATCTAGGCCAGCATGGCTCTGCTCTGAAGTGGGGCCATTACACACTCGGTGTCCTTGGCTCATGGTAACATGTTTCACCATTCACTGTGCCACAGCTGAGGCTCTGCAACCCAAATATACACAAGTGCATGCAGCCTGAGAAGCACAGGGAGGAGCAGATGGAGATGCACAAGCTGCCACAGCACTGAAACATGGTTGGAATGACTGAGATGTGGTGGGACCACTACCATGACTGCAGGGTTGTGATGGCAGTGTACAAGCTCTGCAGGCAAGACCGTTAGGGAAGGTGAACAGGGGGGCTGCCCTTGGTGTGAAGGGACAGCTCAGATGGATGGAGCTCTTGCATGGGATGGACAAGGGTTTGGGTGAGAGCTTGTGGCTGGGCATCAGAGCAAAGGTGTTGTTGTGATGGGAGTTACAGACCCCCTGAWGAGGGTGAGGAGGTGGATGCAGTCTCCTTTAAGCAACCTGAGGAAGTTAGTGGTCACAGGGTCTGGTTTTTATGGGGAGACTTTAATCTCCCCGATATTCATTGGAAAGGCAAACAGGAGGGTGCAAGCAGTCCAGGAGATTTCTGGAGGGTGTCAGGGACAGCTTTCAAGTACAGCTCCCTGATGAGCCAGGAAGGGTGATGCTCACGTGGATCTGGTACTCACACAAGGAAGCACGGATCAGGGCTGTGATAATCTGTGGAAACCTTGGCTGCAGTGACTGTGAAATAGTGGAGTCCCAGATCGTGAGGGCAATGAGGAATACGATAAGGCATTATGATAAGATGGGTAGACACGCAGGTGGGTAAAAAGCTGGTTGGATGATCATGCTCAGAGGGTTTTTTTGAATGGGTTATGCTTTACCCGGAAGCCAGGTAAAGGTGGAGTATGGAGGGGTCTATACTGGGACCTGTCCTGTCTAACCGGTTCATCATTGACCTGGAGGATGCAATTCTCATCACATTTGTAGATGACATTTACTTAGGAGGAACAGTCATATGTTTGAGGGCTGCCATTCAGGTGGGCCTCAGCAGGCAGGAGGAACGGACTGTCAGGAAATTCAACAAGACAAATGCAGATCCTGCGCCTGGGGTAGACCAACACCCTGCAGTGATACGTGCTGGGGCGTGCTCTGCAGAAAAAGGACCTGAGTGTCTTTGTGGTCAGCGAGCTGAACGTCAGCCAGCAGTGTGCCCTGGCAGCAAAGGAGGCCACAGCATCTTGGGCTGCATGAACAGGAGCACAGCCAGGAGATAACGGAAGTGAAAATCCTCCTCTACTCAACACTCATTAGAGCCCCTCTAGATACTGCATCCAGTTGGGGCTGCCTGTAGAAGAATGCTGTTGATCACATGGCGTGAGTCCAGTAGCAGGCCACAAGGTGTTTGGAGGCAGGAACACTTGCCTGGTGAGGAAACAGGGCTTGTTCAGCGCAAAGAAGGAAAGGTTTTGCAGAGGACTCATAGTAGTTTCCCAACTCAAGGTTGCCACTGATAATGAACCAGGTTTTTACAGGAATTCATGGCAGGAAAATGAGAGGCAACAGCTATAAGCTGAAACAAGTGCAGTCAAAATTGTATATGAGGAATAAAAATCAATGAGGATCCTGAAGCATTTGAAGTGGGGTCCAGAGGGGTTATGGACTCTCTCTTCTGGGAGGCTTGAAGGACGCAGCCGGACAAAGCCCTGAGGAACTTGGTGTGAATTCGATGTTGATCCTGATGTGAGCAGGGAGTTGGACTAGAGAGCTCCCAACATCCCTTGCAGCCTGAATGATTTGGTGATTTTGTCCTCTCTGGCGATAGCCACTGCAATTCTTGCAGGCAGCAAATCCTTTTCTGCATGTGGGTTAGCACCTGACATGGCCTCCCCAGAGCCACGCTCTCCTAGTGGTGTGAGGTTGCCTCTTGGGCCTGAAAGGTTTCCAGTTCAAGGTTTCATTATGAGTGACTGCTTGTCCAGAGYRAGYCCTCYTCACAGYCTACAACACCTGTACATTACAACACGATGCCAAATGAGTGTGACAWATGCAGAAAGTCATGGCATGAGGGTGATTGCACTCTAACATCCATGAGRTCCTTTGCTGATCCAAGAATATCCAGAAGGACTGGAAGAGCCTTAAACCTCCTAGGAACACACAGGTAATGTTGACTTTGTCACTCTGGGAGTTGAGGGAGCTGTGTTTGTTCAGCCTGGAGAAGAGAAGGATTTGGGGACACCTAATAACAGCCTCCCCGTACCCACCAGGACATCACCGAGAAAATGGAGGCAGGCTCTTCACTGTTGTGCATGAGGCAAGGGTGAAGGCCAATGGGCATTAGCTGAAAAACGAGACGTTCAGGCTGGGTGTAAGGAGAAACTTTTGACCTATCCAGAGAGTCAAGCACTGGGTCAGGCTGCCCTGAGAGGCTGTGCCATCTCCATCCTCAGAGGTTTTCAAGTCCAAAATGAGTAAAGCCCTGAGCAACCTGATCGGACCTGGTAGCTGACCCTGCTGTAGGAAGTAGGGAAATCTCTGGGCCAGAGATTTCCTGAGGTCCCTTCCAGATGGAATGATTCTGCATTTCCTTCCACCCCAAGTATTCTCTTGACCTTGGGAAAACATTCAGCTTGCCTGTGATTCTGGAAGCAGATCTCACAAAAGTRKGATCAGATCAACTACATGTTCCTTCTCCTGCTCYGGTTAGAGTCATTCAGRTTCAGGACTSCTTGGCAGCTACACCCAAATAGCCCTGATTGTTYTTTTGTTTCACCTTTTATTGCATTTTTCCTCTTTTCCACCTTCCAGGTTCTTCTAACATCCTGATACCCTCCCATTAAGTCAGCCAACCCCTGTTTAGCCTTTCCCCCTTGACCCTGGATTTGCTTTCTTTGTACATTCACTTGGCTTTTCTGAGATGCTTGCCGTGGTGATCCCTACCTTTGCCAGAAGTCCCTTTAAACAACTACCTCCTTTTTTTTATGTGCAGTGTCCTGCAGGTCCTCCTGTTGTTATCCTGTCAGAGGCACCACAAGACAGGATGAGCCATCTGCACACACTCATTTACAGCTGACACAAGGGAGCTTCAGTCCAGAGGGACCTTGAGAAACTTGGGGATTTGGCCAACAGAAACCTCATGCTGTTGTAGAAGGAGCAGTGGCAGGTCCTGCACTGGGGGACAGAACAGCCCATGCATCAGGACAGGCTGGCACCTGACCATCAGAGTGACCCTGAGGAGAGGGCCTGGACATTACGAGGGATGCCATATGAGCCAGTGGTGCACGCTCACTGCAACTGAGGCCAGCTGCACACGAGGCTGCTTCAGGAAGAGTGTGGCCACCCAGGGAAGCAGAGTTATCACCCCCCCCTCAACACAGCACTGGTGTGGCCTCATCTGCAATAGTGTGTCCCAGTGTGGGCTGCCCAGTGCTGGAGGAAT
>NW_020448089.1:0-15491 GCF_003343035.1 Apteryx rowi | reverse complement strand
CTGAGCCAGCAGAGCGATATTGCATTGTGAAATGTATGCGCGTGACCTGAAGGGCACCACGCACAACGCAGAGGAAGACCCCTGCCTTCATCCCGACCCCCCCCAGCAACAGCTGGCGCAACCACAGAAGTTACAGGCATATAAGGGGACTGTGAGCGGGGGATTGCGCGCGCCGTTGGTGGAGCAGGAGACTCCCCGGCCGCCCAGCGCTGTTTTGCTTACTTGTGACTTGCTCAATTATTCTATTAAATTGGAATTTATGCAACCCGGCCCGAGTGGTTGTCAATTTGTCGCGTTTACCTATAACATGAGGTAAAACACCTGCAGATATTACCTTACTAAAACTTCACTGAGAGGTAGAAGTTGAGGGTAGTCAGGGGAGAAAGAAAGTTAGTGTCTCTGCTGCTTTCTGTTTGGGTCAGCTAGCCAATTGGTGCTTACACAGCTCCAGAACGACCACCGAAAGGCAGCAGCCTCAACCTAGGTAAGGAGGGGACTCGGCAATATTGTGCTGAGCAAACCAGAGAATCCTAAAAAGCTGGGGATTGTGAGGTAAGTGGGAGTTACTTCCAGATACCTCCCACACTTGTATCTGAGTGGGGTTGAGTTGAAAGACATATGTGAGGGAACACAGGTATTGTGGGAGGACCTGGATGTACTGCGCTGGGTGGGCAGAATGAACATGAAGGGAGGAGGGAGGAACTGCAGTGCAAGTGCTAGGAAACAAAGCTTGCAAGGCTTGTTTTTAGCAAGGTAGGATAGTGATTAGGCTTCAGTGCTGTGCAGGGAGCAGAATTAACTGTTTTGTTTTTGTTTGTTTGTTTGTTTTTTCCTATCACTGTGACCACCTGTTGGGCTCACTTCCCTTCCAACTCCCACCCCATTACTTGCCAGCAGTGCTAATCAAATTCAAAGGCATTAATTTTAACCTCAGGGATATCATCTCAGCGTTGTTGCACAGTGCCACACATTGTATCCTGTGGAGATGTAGTTCAGAGTTGAACTTTGAAAGCAAGCAACAATTCTATTAATGGCTGAGAGGGAAGAACTGAGCCATCTCCTGATGTCTGGGAGAGATGTAGTATATTCTAATAAAATCAGCAACTGAATTTACATCTAAAATGCATCAGCAGTGCTTGGAGATGTATTTCAGCAGCAAAAAAGCCTATGAGGTTACACAGTAACTTCTTCCTCTGTCTGCTGATTGTGGTTCCTCTTTTTATACCATGGTCAGTCTAAAACCCTGCCAGGAAGTAAGCTTTTCTTCTGTGAGACTGAGTCTGTTGTGACTTGGTTATGGGCCAGGCAGAGGATTACTATGAGTGAAATCTCAGCATGAAATTTCAGAGTGTAACTAGGTTTCAGCAACCACGTAGATGCGCTTAGGTCCTGCAGGAGGGCAAGCCTGATGACAAAGGAATGAGGCACAAGGATGTTGGGAAGAAAAGGAGCCTGCATGCAACCTTCCAAGGGACCAGGCTTTTGTCCTGCAGCCACTTTTGTTGCGTAATGGACTAAGTCACTCTCTTTGCACACAGTTTAAAAAACAAACAAACAAAAAAACCCTGAAGCCAGTACAAGAGACATGATGATTTTATAGTAGCTGATGGAGGGGGTATTCCTTGGTAAAGACATCCAGCTGTGTATGCCCTACACATTCTGTTTAGGGGCAGCTCTTCTCAATAATCTGTGCACAAATGTCCACTACCTCCCTCCCTTGCTCTTTACCTTCTGCCACACTGTGCTCCTCTCTTCTCTGATGCATGTTCTTCCTTGCACAGTCCTGTCTCACCTTTGGCTCTGTCCTGTGTACTTTTCATGCCAGCTCCCTGAATGTCCAGCTATCATGTCATCCTGGCCTGCTTTGAAGAGCTTCCTGTCAGCCAAACTAACCAAGAAAAGTTTCCTTCTTTCTTGAGGTTGATTCCTGGATCCTATCTGCTGGTTGAGCCTTTCTGACGCTTTTTCTCCAGGGTATCCTGACTCATTGCCATTTCTTCTCAGAAGTGTCTTATTCATTGTTTATCTCAGCAGCCATTTCTCTTAATAGCCTCCCACCAATGTATGACCCTGCTTGTAGTCATCATGTTTCCTTCTAGAAAGTATACTGAATAGTAGTCTGGCAAATTTTCCCCGAGGCAACAACAGATGCCTTTGCCAGAGAGCAGGAAAAAGGTAATAAATAGCATGGTGGAGGAAAAATATAAACCAACCCTTTTCAAACTCAAAAATGGAGCCTGACTCACTGAAGGGAGCATTGCTCTGAAATTCAACAGATGGTAAATCAGGCTGTGATAGAGATCTCTGTGTGTAAATCTCTTCCCAATAATGCCTCAAGCCATATTTTTATTTTAGCTTTGCTTTTTCTTTCATTTTTTTCTCCACTCTTTCCTTTTCTATTTCTCCCTGGATATGTCAAACTTCTGATTTTTAATCTCCCTCTGTCTAAGGCTAGAACTCCCCAGCCTCACCTCCACAGGGAAAGTTACTTGTTTGAGATTTCTACTGGTGCTGGCTGCCAACAGGGGCTGATTTCCCAGGATGAGATAGGGCATGCAATATTTGATATAACAAATGCAGCTTAACCACAACAGACAAATGAGGGCAGAATGCATCTTGTATTAAGTTGTGCAGAAGGTCAAAGTGGGTTAAGAGCCTTAGCAGCTGCAAACCTAAAAGCAATGGTAACAAGGAAAGAAAGACATGAAGATAAGTGAAGGAGAGAGATTAACCAAAAAAAAAAAAAAAAAAGTTGAAAAAGGGAGAGACAAGAGATCTCAAAAAGGAAACCTATCAGCTAGAAACTGAGTATGTGTTTTGGGGAAGGAGGAGTGCAACTTCCTTTTCAGTTGCTGGGTTCTCGTTTTTCTTTTCTCTGTCAGGAGTTTCCATAGCCCTGGGGCTGATTTCCTGGGTTAAGAAACCCAAGATCTGTTCAGAGTGTTTCTGAGCTCCCAGCAATTCTCAGATTATTTATAGTACTTCCAGCATTCAGCATAACCTTTTTCACAGACAAAAGATGAAAGAGCAGATGGGAAAGGCTTTGTGACTGGCTGGTGTTTTCCTCTGAAACCAGGGAGCTGGAAGTCCAAGCTTTTATGTAATAAACCTAAGAACAGGGACCAGTAACATTGTGATTGAATGGCATCAGAAATCACCTACGCTGAGGTGAAGTTCAAGAATGCATCACTGTCTGCAGAGGTCAAAGGTAAGGAATGGATGGTTAAGGGAAAAGAGACCCAGGAGAGAAGGGGGTTGATGAACAGGGGATGGAGACTTTTGCTTCTGGGACTGTGGTTCCTGCTTGGTCTGGACAAAATGATGAGGCAGAGGAATTGTCTGCCACTACCTGAGCAGGAGACTAGAGGAGTTTTCAAGTGAGAGGGTCAAGGAACATCTGCAAGAGAAGAAATGGGAATCTTTAAATGGTAGGGAGTTGAGACATGAACAAGGATGGCTAGTGGGAAGACAAGCAGCAAGTGTCTGATGAAGATTCAGGAAGGAAAGTATTTTGGCTCCCCTAGTCCCCCTGGTTGCCTTACCTGCACTGGTGAGTGGTAGAGGACACAAGATGTGTGCTGTAGAGTAGTAGCACTTAGCACTGGTGTGGTAGAGGTAGCAGCTGCCTCTTTGCGTGTTATCTAGTCTTATCTTGGGTGACAGTGGCATTTTTTTGACAAGTACCAAGTACTAACAGTAGAGACTGTGGTTTATTACAAATGATCTGAGCTGTCACAAAGGCAGAGGGACTCCCAGGGCAGCAAATGGCAGGAAATAAGCCCAAGCTCTGCCTGCTACTGCTTTGGCCTCAAAGAGTGAGGCTACAGATCCCTGCCTTTGGAGGATATGGGAGTGGGGAACCAATATGTCTTCTTACAGTAGAGTAGGAGTCTGCACCCTAATGAGAGGTGACACTAGATGCAGAAATGTAGAGCTTTGTGGTCTTTTGTTTGGTTGTGAAATCGTCCTTGCAGGATAGAGACCCAAAAGTCAAAAGGAGGGAAGGGCTTGAACAAAACACCCTGAAATATATATCAGAGAAATTATCTGAGACCTGGAAGAAGATCCAATTTTGTGATTGGTGCCTACTTCTCCTGGAAAAATAATTAACACACCAAACAAAGTCTTATTTCTATTAAAAATCATGGTTACGAAGTGGTGCTTTTTCTAGGCTTTGTGCAAATTTAAGGCCTGTTCTGATCAGTGTACATACTGTAGTCATTATGCCACAAATAGGAACACATAGAGATGTTCCATGTGTGGCTCACTGCTTCCACCCTGCTGTTGTGCAGGGCCTAGAGAATTGAAAGTGTGTATATATACATACATACCCATATATCTTTATTGATGCAAAGGACTTACCAACTTAGAGCTTTACCTCAGTTTCACAATTTCCACACAGAGCAGGCATCAGTTTTGGTTCTTCCTTGCCTGCTCTGAGGTGTGAGTCACGGAAATAAACCATACATGTACACATGACTAACTGGCTGTCAGTGAGATTTCAATGAGCTGAGATCAGCTGGTGCACAGTTACAGCCAGCATTTCCATCACGTTGAACTGGGAGTGGTGGTAGTTCAGTATTCCCCATGACCTATTCCAAAGATACCTGATGCAGCTGTGTTTGCTGATGCCAAGCTCATCTGTGGGTTTGGGTGTGTGCTCAGGGTCTGATTTTGGGTGGACCTGTTCAACTGATCCCACACTGGTTGTAGCTCATATGTTGAAGCCAGTGAAGTATCCAGGAGTACCATTGCACATAGTGATAATGTCTCTCACAGCCTCATTACATGCTCCTAGGACAGGATAAATGACTGAAAGATTAAGGGAGGCTTCCTGCTCTGTCGCCCTTCAGAGTGGTTACTCTGGCCATACAGACTCCATGTTGGTAATGGCCAAGCTCACCTGGAGTTCCCATTTTTAGCGTCTTCCTATTACATCCTAGAGACACTAAAACTGGCAGTCATTGGAAGAGAGAGAGAGATGAAGGCATCAGGTAGTCAACCAACCTGTCTGTGACAGGAGGTGGCAGAGACTGCTAAGGCACACAAGAGTGCAGTTAGGGTCACTGAATTTCCAACTAGGATTTTCCAGATAGAAACATAGGTATCTGTGCTGCACAGCACCTGCTGCCAGATCCCATGCACCCAGGAGATACTGGATTTACAGGCTGAATAACCACCATGTGCTCATCAGGTCTGATGTGGTATGATCATGCTGGACATGTTAAAAGCATGCAGACTAAATGTAGGAAGCATTCTGCAGGAAAATTGGCCTGCTGGGTATGCACAACATCTACTTCATGTTGGTTGTGTTGGTGAAGTGCATGCATACTGCCTGTCATCTCTGTGCCGTCTGAGTGTGGTGAGTCCAGGATGCAGAGGTCTGACTGGGCACAGGCTGAGCAGTCAATCTGTGGGCATGCAGGACATCAAAAAGACAATTGGCCTGGTCAGATTTATGGTCTGAAGCAAGTGGTTGGATTCTGGAGCATGATCCAGGTCATTGTTTTTACTACAGACAAAAGTTCTTGCTGAAAAAACATGATTTGGCCGGGAGAATCTGAGTCTTATCTGTATATAATTTTTTTTTTTCCTGATAATGGAAGATGATACTTTTTTGCCTAGTTGTAACACACGCGCACACACCCCAACACTTTGGGAAGTAGTCATGGCATTTCCCCAAACCATAAGTTTCTGGAAGTCTTGTAACTCACTAGGCATGGCTGGCAGGCACACGTGGCTGCTGGCTGACTTGGGAGCTTCAAGCTGAAGAATGAATGAGGTCTCTCTGAGCTTAGCATAAATATCAGTCTCTCTCAATTTCTTTACTCTTGTCCTGCAGTGAGTGCTGTTACTTCCAGTAACTTCCAGTTTGCCCCAGCTTGTGTCCCTGCCACTACCTAAAACAGTCTCCTACGAAGTGTTTGCTTCTCTTTACCTGTGACCCATTCTCCTCCTTGCTCTGAAACCTCCTTGGTATGGGCAGTGTTCTCCTGGACAAAAGTCAGGTTCCGGCAAGACTGAATCTGAGCATGGTTCTTTAGGTAGACTGCTGGACACAGCCCTCTGCTCTCCCCACACCTCTAGCATCCAGCCTAACACAGCTTAGTTTCACCATGGCAAGTCTCTCTGAATACTAGCTTGGAAAACAGAGGTGGAAGGGTCTTGTCCTAGAAAGTATATTTCTTCTCTTCTAGCGATTCCAGGCCTTCATACCTTTTCACCTTTTTTGGTCTCTGCACTCACTCAGCTTACATCTACCTTTCTGTACCTAGAAAGTCCAAAAAGATAAGAAGGAACTGAGCTAGATATAAAACATGTTTTCTGGGGAGAAGTCAACATGAAATCTTATGCAAATGTCTCAAGTAACATGGGAAAAGCAATGTGGTGTTTGGTAGCCCTTGACTTGATCTGGAGAGACATGGTTTCCTTCTAGTCTTTAAGGCCATGTGAAGGCCTCACACTCAAACAGCAGCAATTGGCATTGCTGGCTCACCAAAACGGCTGGGGCTCTGGACACTGCCTCTGAACCTAATTTTCTTGAGACACCAGAGAGCCCTACTCTATCCTAGTCTGCTCCACTCCCAAACCGTGTAACTTCCACATCAAGATTGAAATTGGGTTTCCTAGGGCAGCTCTCTCTTGAGTCGTACATCCTTGGTATGTGGGCTGACTGAAGCAGAGTTGACTGTGTTGTTGTGTTTGGTGGGCTCCTTTACTTTTAGCACCTCCAGAGAAGAAGGAACGTGAGCGTCATACCCAGAAATACCCACCATGGCTCCCATGGCTGATCTCACTGCTGCTCCTGTTGGTGTGCATTGCTCTCATCATTACTTTGCTCGGTGAGTTATGTGCAGGCTGGCTACCCAGAAAAGGGGAGAGAGGTTTGTGGGCAGTGTTGGGAGAAAAGCAGAGTAATCTGAGCATGAAAGGGAGCATTTTCCAACCAGGAGGAGCTGTTACTCTAGAGAAGTAAGAAAAGAGACATGAGAAAGGATGCAAATCCCAACATTTGTGCTTGGAGAGATATTTGAAAGGTATATTTTAGGAGCAAAATATTTCCTGACTCATTAAATATTGGGTATTTAAGAGTACAGTTGCAAGCTGGCACAAGCTTCCTTCTGCAGGCCAACAAAATCAGGTGTTTTTATCAACAGATATGTAGGAGCTAGGAATAACACAGTGTTATGTCAGATGGTTCTGTTGTACACACCCTGTTTCTTAGAATGACGGAAAGAGTTAGATGGGAAGGGACTTCTGGAGGTCTCCAGCCTAACCCCCTGCTCAAAGCAGGGCCATCTTTAGAACTTCAGTGTTGCTTGGGCTTTCTGTAAGGTCTCAGGCTTCTCTGCTCTGACTTTGTCATGTTTGACTGCAACATATGCCCCCCAAATCTTCCACTGTTTACCCTGAGGTCTTTTCAGCAGAGTAGTGACAGACTGTATTAACAGACCTGGCTATACAGCCACCTGGGACTGCTCAGGTTGATCATATGCTTCTCTAGATTTGTTGACTAGGTCATCCTGGCTAGATCTGGTGAGTCAGTGGGTGGAGGAGTCCTTGCAGGCAGCTGTGGGATGCTGGGGGAGCAGAAATGCCTGTTTCCTTCCCTGAGAGGATGGCAGTTACTGCTTGTGAAATTAAGAGACAGTCAGAGTGTTGCCAAAGGCCAGACAGTTCTTAGTGGGGAAATAGAGACAAAATACTGAAGGCAGCAATGATTTAAGAGGAGAAGGGAGAAAGTGGTAATCTTGCCTTTTTTCCTCTCCTTTTCCAGTCACTCACTTCTCCCATAGCCATGAAGAGCTGAAGACCTTGCAACAGAACGCCACGGAGTGGCTCTGCATCTCAGCAATGCCACAAAGCAAAGGTCAGTAGTGCTGGCAAGGGTGCAGGAGATCTTTGGGACTTGGACAATGAGTGTTGGGGTCTGCTCTGCCAGCAAGCAGCAGCAGGGGCAAGAGAGGGAGACTCCAGAGCAGACATGAGAGGAGAAAAAGGAATTGCTGCTAAATGGTTAAGGGGAAGATAAGGTGATGTTAGTGATGTCCTAGGAGGGCAGGGTGGGTGTGAACACTGACAGAACAAAAGAGATAGAATACGGTGGCAGAAGAAAGGTTAAAAATGGAGCAAGAATAAAAGTGCAACTCAAGTCAGGAAAAGAAGCAATGTTCCCTGTTCCTTGTGACTAAAAGCTTTAGGATGACTGCACAAAGAGAAGCAGTGAAGCTAGATCAGCTGAATAACTTGGGCTCTGTCATGGCAAGACCTGAGAACATGTTACAAGGTTTGCCATGGATTTGTGTATGCACAGCTCACAGATCATACTCAACAACAATTTGAAGAAATATGTGAATTATCCTTGTTCGGTCAAGCACTTTAGACAAGGAAAAAAATGACCTAGGGAGAATAATTAAGCATTGTCCATGGAGAACAGGGATCCTTGCAGTGGCCACCATCTCTCATTCTTAGTATGCACCCTCTGTGATCTCTCCCCACACAGGACAAGGCTGGATGTGCTGCCCAATGGGCTGGAGATTCTTTCAAAAAAGCTGCTACTACACATCAACAGATTCTATGTCCTGGAATGAGAGCAAGGAGAACTGCACTGGGATGGGCTCCCACCTGGTGGTGATTGATACAGAAGCAGAGCAGGTAAGTGCAGGGCTGAGAGAGGTGACACAGCAGCCCTGGGATGCAAGTGCCAGGCCCTGAAGGGGACTCCAGAGCCCCTTCTCGCCCTTGCGGTGGAGTGGGGAATGTCTTTTCTGGGTCCATTCAACCCTGGCTCCCCTCTGCTACCAGCCCCACTCCACGGGGACTTCTGCCTCCCCCCTCTGCTCAGCCTTGCACCTCAAGGACATTGCATTCTGCCTGATTTCCAGGTTTTCCTCTCTGCGTGGCTAAAAGAAAAGACTCAATACGTGAGAAAAGACAATTACTACATTGGTCTGAGTGCACAGAAGGTGGGCCAGTGGCACTGGGTGGACCAGACTCCCTTTAATGTGACAGCAGTGTGAGTATCCTAGGACAGAGAACATTTAGTGCAGCCCCTGGCAGTGCAAGAGACTGAGAGATGTGAGGGCGCTTGCTGGTGTGTGAGAGGGAAGTAAGACAACTCCCTGTGAGAGGACAATGTTCTGATGGGGCAGAGGAGGGCTGCATAGGGCAGCCCTGTTCAGACAGGCCTATCCCTGCTGGTTCATGGTTGTTGGTTGTGACTTGGCTGTCAATGCTGTAGGCACAGAAGAAACTGCCTCTCCCCAGCAGAAAGGACCTTTCAGAGCTGAGCAGCCTTGCCTGACCTCCGTACTCCCCCCAGCATGCATATATGCACACATATGCATATGCAGGGCCAATGCTGTGAAAGAGATGGGGTGTTGGGAGAGATCTGCAGGGCTGCTACTGCTATTTGTTCTTCTGGAACTTTTTCTTCTTCACTGCCCTGGAGGGAGACACAACCCTCTGTGGTGTGTGAGGTGCTTGGGGTGAGCTGTGGTGAGAGGTTCCCACCATCAGGAATGAACATGGCCCTGTTGTGCAGGCTGTAGAAAGAAGGCAGATTTCCACACACAGGCTGATGCCAGTGGGATTAGCAGAGTGGGAGGAAGGATACCTCTTTTGTCAGTGAATCAGTATCTGTAATTTTTCTCTCTCCCCTCCCAAGCACTGTATCTTGCTGCGGCCTTTCCCCGCAACACAGTGTAGTGCTCTACAGGGTACACTGGAGAGTAACAAG
Source organism: Apteryx rowi (assembly GCF_003343035.1). Classification (NCBI taxonomy): domain Eukaryota; kingdom Metazoa; phylum Chordata; class Aves; order Apterygiformes; family Apterygidae; genus Apteryx; species Apteryx rowi. Next base: position 5,752 of record NW_020448089.1, on the reverse strand, counting down.
TCTGTGTCTGTCTCAGGTTCTGGAGGACTGGGGAACCAAGTAATGTGGAGGAGGAGAAGTGTGTTGTAATCCACTGGAAGGAAAAAAAACACTGGAACTGGAATGATTTCCGATGTGAGGTCCATTCTCCTCGAATTTGTGAAGCTGCAGCAATAACTGTCTGATGGCGGGAATCTCATGCTGAGTAAAACTGAAAGGCTAGCAGTGAGCTGGAAACAACACAGGGGTATGTTGGGAGGAGTGGGGGAAGGTCTGGAGCCTGCATGTCCACTCTGCTGGGTGGGAAGATGTGAGTGGAAGTGATAACTGCCATGCATCCAGCACTTGCTAGTGCTCACCAGTACCCACCAGTACCCATGTCTTTCTGAAAGTACTATAAAACCTGAAGTGGAAAAAATCCTTGTTGGGAGGGCTTTGCCTGAGCTGTCTCAGAGGTTGCCCATATCATCTCATAGGGGTGAAGATGGGTTTGTCACTGGAAGGTCCAGGGAAGTGTGGCAGGTGAAGGGACTGGGCTGTACATGAACAGAGCGAATACCTTCCTTTAAATGTCATTGCCTCCATTAGGACTGATACATGATGGCTCACAGTCATCAAAGCAGGTCCTAGACTCTGGTTTTATCTTCTCTGTTTGGGTCTGGCATGGACTGGGTGAAAAGAAGTTGAGTTTTGCAGAAAAAAGATACAGGAATGAAAGACATGTTTAGAGCCGCTCCTTCCTTGGTCTCCTCGAGAAGAGATGTCTGCTTTGACTTGGGGCACACAGAGAATGTCCTCTATTTGCATTGTTTTAGCTGAACAAAGCTGATTTCCTACACAATGTAAAATACAATTTTAAACCAATGAAAAAGGCCCTGGGTTGCGTTCCCTCCCTCTCGCGCTCCCTCCCTCTCGCGCTCCCTCCCTCTCGCGCTCCCTCCCTCTCGCGCTCCCTCTTTTACTCTCTCTATGCTGCAGGTCTCTTGTATAACCAGGGTCAATACATGTTGCTGTGCCAGGGTAGAGTCTTACACAACTACTGCAGTATAAATTGCATCTACCCACTGAGGCAAAACCTTACAGAGACATCCTGGCTACGTGGTGGGGCTGCTATAGCAAAAGCTGTGGAAGAGGCTGGGCACAGGCAATGAGCTCAAGAGATATTATGAATATTTGTTACCATGGATGAAAGATTTGTCTGGGAGAGTAACTCAAGATTGTGGTAGGAGTCTGACCTGCATATGGTTGACCAAGTATGATGACTTCTCCCCAGCAGCAAAAACCTGGGGCCTTGAGTGCCACCCTGAGGAGAAAGTCAACTTTCCAATGCAGAACTGATCCCAGGCTGCAACTGATGCAAGACTTCCTGGGAGACTAAACCGCACAGCAATCCCTACAGCAGCATACCTTCCCAGGCCTGAGTGTGCTGCAAAAGAGGCAGGAAGGGGCAAGGCTGTTGCTCTATGTAARGTTCTTTCCCAAAATGCATTGTGTATTGAATTGCCTTCACTTGCTCCTGAGTCTTGCTGCAGACTGTGTGCCTCTGTGGATCCTATCTTTTCTCCAGCCATTTACATTTTCTGGCTTTGGTGCCCACTCTTCTGTTTGCCTCAGTAAACATCATCTGCCTAAACTTTCCTGACCAAACGGTGCCAGCTCCCTGCAGGACACTGCTGTATATCTCCTGGCTGTGTTACTACTCTGTCCTATGAAAGTGACTCCTCTCTTTGTGTCCCAAAGAAAGCGGAGAATTTGTACTGGAGAAAAGGTAACCAGAAGATTTGGCTTCCTGAACCAATCAATGAGAGTAGTTTTGTGAATGGCAGTGGGTGGTGGTAGGAGTTGCTGAGTCCCATAACCCGACAGTGGCAAGGTTGCTGCAACTCCATGTCCTCGCATACAGCCAGTAGCGAGGCTGAGTGTGTATTCCCAATAGGCACATGTGTACACATACATTCAATACATATATCCAGAGCCAGCTGCACAGATCAACACAGACAGAAAACACTCATGTGAGCATAGACAGCACGAACAGCCTGATCCTGTTCCCCTCTCTGGCTAATGAGGATGAAAGCCTGTTAGTTGAAAATATATGTGTTTACAAATATATAAAACAGGTCACTCCAGTAGCTAATCTTAGATGTTCAGTCTATTCAGTAGCTGGTCCCTAGATCCCCTGGTCTCCCCAGTTGCTGGGCCTTGGACCTATGAGCCCCTGAGGCCCACAGCTGGACTCCTGTTGCTGGTACTCAGACTTCCTCACATGCACACGCATGTGCACACACTTGCACACACATACACAGACTGTGGGTCCCTCCAGTCACTGGCTGTACGCATTCAGTCTATCCAGTAGTTGGCCCCTATGTCCTCTGTTCTTCCCTATATATTGTATCATGCATAGACATACATGCAAAAAGGTCTCTCTGGTATCTTGTCCAGACCTATGGTCTTTCCAGTAGCTGACCCTCAGACCCTCTGGTCTGTCTGGTAGCTGGCTTGGACCCTTGGACCCTCTGTTAGCCACTTCTCAGATCCCCTAGCCTCTCCAGCATCCAGCCCAGAATTATGGCCTCTCTGATACCTGGCTCCTAAGTCTTTCATCTTATCTGCCAGCCACTCTATCTTGATGTGTGCTAGTGATTACACACACCTGTATATTCACCCCCACATGATATGCATGCACCTGGCTCTCCAGTTGTTGGCATGTCAGGCTCACAGGCCCCTGTCACCCATGGTTCCCTCTTCAGTTGCTGCCACGTGGACCTCCATATACACACATGGACACAGGATAGAGATGCCCTCCCCTGGGAAAATAGTTAGAAATAGATTTTAATAAGAAGATAAGACAGACTGTAGTGATCAGGTGCAGGGCATGGCCAGACTAGTAGCTGACTAGCAGCCTGTTTACATGCAACTGACCTCTTTTGTCCCCTTTTCCCTCTAGTTTCCCACAGCTCCACTGTCTTTGTGAGGGACTGCTCATCTCTTTGGGCCGCAAGGCTACACTGAGATGTATTAAGTTATTTGCTGTCCTCACTGCTGGAGTTGAGTTTCATCTAGAAAGAGTCTCTCACCATACAAAAGGACAGCAGCTGGGCACACGGAGGGTTTAGTGGGCTTTGGTTGCTTTTTTTGGCATATTCAGTAGTTTCCCTGAGAAACAGAATCTGTCCCTGGAGCATGGTACAGCCTGACTTGCTCTGGTCTCCATTGTGAACCATAGTGCCAAAGCTTGCTGTGCTACTGCATTTTCAGAGTTGGAGTTGACCCCACCTCACATCTGTCTCTCAGGGCCCAACGACTGGCCTCAAGGGCCATCACAGCAACTTCTGCTCCTTTTTCATTTGAGTTTTTTTGTGTCTCAGCCTCATGACTTTAACACGATACTCTGTTTTTCATATTTCTCTCAGTGTCCAAAACTCTGAAATTGTGTGACAGACAGAGAGAGACCTCTGTTCTTATTTATGAATATTTTCCTCACAGCCCTCTTAGCTGTGGAGCAAGGGCAAGAGCCTATCAGCCCTAGAAGTCCATATGCAGCAGCAGTCCATGGAATCTGAGGGCTCTTTGTGTTTAGTACTATCAAAGAAGTTAAGCCAGCCTCGTGATTTCTGTAATGTGTTCAGTACACCTTTGTCCCACTGAGGTCTGAATTAGAGCTACTGCAGCCTCAGTGCAGTTCTTTCTTTGTGTTAGAAAATCATGACCTATCATTTTTGCAGACCCTTCTGAGAAGTTCCAAATTGTTGTTCCTAGAGCTCCAGTTTTCAAAGCACTCCCCATCAGCAGAAAACAGAGGGATAGCTACCTCTGTCCTTTTCTTTGACTTTGTGTCTTATCAAAGAGCCTATCACCACCCACACATAAAGCAGGTTTAAACATTGATCTCTCCATAGGTAGGGTCTGTTTCATGGGTCAGTGGAATTCATTACCGTAGAAGAGGAAATTGTGTCCCTAATGCAAAGCACAACTTCTCTTATTCTCTTTAAATTCTTTCTAAACATTCAAAATACACTGCAGTATTCCTATGAATGTTGGGAGGGGGATGTTCAGTAACTCCAGGTATTTATTCAATAGGATCTTCCTTTTCCTCTGGCTTATGACCCTTTTGCCCAGAGATTAAATACATGATTTAATAATATGATGATTGTTGCATGCAAATATCAATGAGAAGAATGTCTGGCTCCACAAGCAAGAACCTATTTTGGCAAATATATTAAATTAAATCTTTAGATCTGCTCTATTTCCTTCATACTCTATACCTTTGTTCCTTACTGCAGGAAATAAACCTTCTCAAATATCTTTTGGAGAGCTTTTCCAATACGTAAGACTCCCGAATCTCAGAGTTATGGGACACAGGAATCTTTTCTTCAACCTTGGAAAGGGTGGGGAGGGCAGACAGGAAAACTTCATCTGAATGCAGCCTGGTGATAAAAATCCCAACCACAAGAATAGCTCTTTTTAAAATAATGCAATGCAAATGCATTACTTTGTGGCAATGGGAAACACAGCCCCACCAAGCTCCTGCAGCTTAGGTCTGGGGCCTAGAACCCCTTCTGACACAAAGGCCACTTTCCAGAAACCTCCCACATACCTTGAGTCTAACTTGGCATGTGGGCATTAATTCCACCATAACAGCCAAAGGTCTGGCTTATCTGTGCTCTGCACCACCACAGTGATGGTCCCCCTGCATGGTGTTGGCAGTGTTCTGCCACCACTCATCCCATATGCCTGGCAGAGATCTGGGATATTCTTCCGCCTATATAGCTGTGCCCTAAGAATAACAAATGGCAATGGCAGTTCTGTGGTTCTCTTCCTATATATCGATTGCAGGAGATCCAGAACTGCAGGGGGCACAGGCTGCCTTGTAGATGTAATGTATAACATGTCCCTCTCCCTGCTTCCTGCTAGAACTGTCTGAACCTCTGGCTTCACAGGCATGGGTTAACACTCAGATAAAATGGGATTGCAGCTGCTGTACAGGGCACCATTTTGGGTACCACCATATTTTGGCATAGACAGAACCTTCCTCATGGGGCTACATGTCTGTTTTTTATATAATACTTGAATATTTGTGCAGGAAAAGGAAACTTCTGGAGATATTTTATCTTTGCATCTTGGCTAGAAGCACAGATGCTTGTTCTCACATGGACAGAAGTCATCAATAACTCCACTGTTTGGAGCTACCCAGAGCAGAGGAGATAGTCTCCCATTAACAGTGTGATATCACTCATTACTTGGATCCATGACTTTCATTTGCTTTAATACCTCTTTTGTGAGTTCAGTAGTTGTGGAGGGAAGGCCAGAAACCTGAGCACTCTTGGAGCAAAACCCAGAGTGTCCAAAACAGGAAGCCATCACAGAATCACAGAATGGTTGAGGTTGGAAGGGACCTCTGGAGATCATCTAGTCCAACACCCCTGCTCAAGCAGGGTCACCTAGAGCACGTTGCACAGGATAGCGTCTAGGCGGGTTTTGAATATCTCCAGAGAAGGAGACTCCACAACCTCTCTGGGCAACCTCTTCCAGTGCTCTGTCACCCTCACAGTGAAAAAGTTTCTCCTCATGTTCAGATGGAACTGTCTGTGTTTCAGTTTGTGCCCGCTGCCTCGCGTCCTGTCGCTGGGCACCACTGAAAAGAGTCTGGCTCCATCCTCTTGACACCCTCCCTTCAGATACTTGTACATGTTAATAAGATCTCCTCTCAACCTTCTCTTCTCCAGGCTAAACAGGCCCAGCTCTCTCAGCCTTTCCTCATAAGAGAGATGCTCCA
>NW_020448088.1:14326-15406 GCF_003343035.1 Apteryx rowi | reverse complement strand
TTTTTGGGGTCAAGAATGGAGGCTTAGTGGGCTGTTTTTGTGGTTGAAAACAGAGACCAAGTCCTGCATTTTTGAGCTYGAAAATGGAGGCTAAGTCCTGCGTTTTGGGGACTTGGAAAGGGAGGTGAGTTCAGCCACTTCCAGCCCCAAAGTGGAGGCCGGGGGGTGGGGGCCCTTTCTGGGGTGGGGGGAGGCAGGGTGTGTGGACCCTCCCCGAAGGGGGGGGGTCGGTCCATGAGTGCCCCCAGGGCAGGGAGGCTGGCATGCACCAGGCCGAACCTCGTGTCTGAGATGATAGTTTCTGGCGCGAAAGCGGTTTTGGGGCAGGAAACACCAGGAGACACCATCTTCCAGGGCCAATATTTATTCAACATTCATCCAAGACTTTCAACACTAATTAACCAATTAGCTTAGAGGTATCAAATCAATCCTGACCAGGGAGTCACTATCGATTCAACAGTCATAAGCTAAATGCTCAATTAGTCCAAGTAGTCAACAGTCAACATATATAAACCAGTTAGTCAACGTTCACACAATACTTTCAATACTAAATAAACAGTTAGCTTATAGTTTTTGCAGCAATATTAAGTGACTGATTAGTCAATAGGGATTCCATAGATGTTAGGTCATTAGTTGTCCCTGAGTCAATGTACCTAAGCTCATTGCTCAACTGAATATTCATAAGGTAATTAGTCAACACTGATCCAATCTYCATCAGCTAAGGCTTCAATRCTGATGCACTATTAAATGATGCCACAATCTCTAAGCTGTGACAGCAACTGATTTATGGCCCTGTCAATAGTTAATCACTTAGCTTATAGTTACTGGATCAGTGTGAACGCATTAGTCACTATCGATGCCACGCGCACAAGCTTGTCACTCGGCGCCGCTTCCGTGCCCCCGTGCTCGCTCGGCGCCGGACCCCCCTTCCCCGCCACCGGGCTCGGGGCTGCCCCAGCGGGACGCGGCGTCACCCCTGTGCCCGGGGCAGCGGCTGCTTCCCGGCCGCGTCGCTCCCGCGGGGGCCCCGCACCGGAGCGGCCCCAGCCCGCGGCGCCGGGCAGCAGCCGGCGGCTTTGG
>NW_020448088.1:4939-12959 GCF_003343035.1 Apteryx rowi | reverse complement strand
GAGAGAAAAGTAAAAGAAAGCAGGAGAGAAAGGGAAAGAGAAGAGAGGGGGAAGAGAGAGAAAGGGAGAGAGGAGAAAGGAGAGCACAAAAAGCACAAAGAGAGAGGAGAGAGTGAGAGAAAAATAGCACAAGAGAAGAGCAGAAGTACAGAGAAATGAGACAAAAAAGGAAAGGGAGAGAAGAGACAGAAGGGAGGAGAGAAGACAGGAGAGAGAAGAGAGGGAAAGAGAAGGAGTGAGAGCAAGGTAGAAAAAGCAAGAGAGGGAGGAAAAGGGAAAGTGGGAGAGAAAGGGAGAGAACGAAAGAGAGAGAAGAGAAAGCAGGAAAAGAAGAAGGGAAAAAGACAGAAACAGAAGGAGAAAAGCAGAAAAAAAGGAGAGGGAGAGAAGGGGGAGAGAGAGAAGAGAAAGGAAAGGGGAGAAAGCAACAGAGGGAGAGAAAGAGAAAAGGGAGAGAGGGAGAGAAACAGGAAAAGAAAATGAAAAAAGATGAGAGAAAGACAAGTAAGAAAGAAGGAGAGGGAAAAAGAGAAAAAGGAAATGGAGAAAGACAGAAAAAGGGAGAAAAAGAACAAGAGCGAGAAAAAGGCAAAGAGACAGAAGGGAGGGATAGAGAGAGAGAGGGAGAGACAAGAGGAAGAAAGAGGGAGGGAGAGGAGAAAGGGATAAAGAGGAAGAAAAACAAGGAGAAGCAAAAAGAGGAAGAGGGAGTGGGAGAGAGGGAAAGAGAGGGACAGAAAGGGAGGGAGGGAGAAAGAATAAGGAGGGAAAGAAGGAAAGGAAGAAAAGGGAGAGAGAGCAGGAAAAAGGGAGAAAGCAAGAAAAGGAAGGGGGAGATAAAGTATAAGAGAAAGAGAGAAAGAAAGGGAGGCAGAGAGGAGGAGGAGGAAGGGAGAGGAAGGAGAGAGAAGGGAGAAAGGAAAGCAACAGAGGGAAAGAGAGAAAGTGAGGGAAAGAGAAAGAGAAGGAGGGAGGGAGAGAGAAGGAGTGAGAACAAGAGTAAGAAAAGAGAAAGCGAGTGAGAGGAAGAGAAATACAGAAGGACAGAGGAAGAGAGTAACAAAGAGGAAGACGACATGAGAGAAAGGGGAGGGTAAAGTGACAGAGAGAAGAGACAAAAGGAGAGAGAGAGGGAGAGGAGACAAAAGAGAGGAGAGAGGGAGGAAGAAGGAGAGAGAGGCTGAGGGAGAGTGAGAAGAGCAAGAGGATGAAGGAGGGAAGGAGAGAAAGAGAAAAGGAAGAAAGGGAGAGACAGGAGGGAGAGGGAGCAGGAAAGAGAAGGAGGGAGAGAGAAAGATAAAGTGAAAAAGGAGAGAGAAAGGGAGAGAAAGAGCTGGAGAAAGGGAGAGAAAAAAGGAAAGAAAGGGAAAGTGGAATAAGGAGGGAGAGAGGAAGAGAAAGAGACGAGAGAGGGAGAGAGAGAAAGAGAGAAAAACAAAAAGAAAAGGAAAAAGGATGAGAGGGAGAAAGGGAGAAAGAAAAAGACAAGGAAGAGAGAGAAGGTGATAAACAGTGAGAGAAAGGGAAAAAGAGATGGATAAAAGAAATAAAAGAAAGGGAGAGAAAGGGAAAGAAAGGAGAGGTAATGAGATAGAGAAAAGGAGAGAAGGAAAGACAGAAAGACTGAAAGAGAGGGAGAGAGAAAGAACAAGACAAAGAGAAAGGGAAAGCATGAGAAAGAAGAGAGGAGGAGGAAGGGAGAGAAAGACAAAAAGAGGGAGGAAGAAAGAGCGAGACAGAGAAAGCAAGAGAAATGGAGAGAGAAAAGAGTGAAAGAGAGAAAATAGGGAGGGAGAAAGGGAAAAAGAGCAAGAGAAAAGAGAAAGTCAAAGAGAAAGAGCAAGAGAAAGGAATGGTGAAAGAAGCGACAGAGAGAAGAAGTAAGAGCAAGATCAATACAGATAAAGATAGAGGGAGAAGGGAGGGGAGAGAGAGTGACAGCAGGAGGGAGAAAGGGAGAGAATGAGTGAAAAAGAAAGAACAAAGGAGAGAGAGAGAAGGCATAAGGGGGGAAAGGGAGAGGGGGAGAAAGGGAGAGAGAGAAAGGGAGAGAGTGAGAAAGCAAAGATGACAGAGGGAAAGAGAAGCAGAGAGAAAGAGAGAGAAAGGGAAGGGGGATAGAGAGAGACAGAGGGAGACAGAGAGAAAAGGAGAGAGAAGGAAGAGAGAGGGAGGGAGGGAGAAACAGAGAAAGAAATAAAGACGTAAAGAAAGAAAAACCGAGTGAGAAAGGGAGAGAGAGGGAGAAAGGGGGAGAGAGGGAGGGAAAAAGGGAGAGAAAGAAAGAACAAGACAGGCAAGAGAGGAGGAAGGGAGAGGGAGAGAGAACAAGAGAGAAAGRSRMARAGAGAAAGCGGGAGAGAGAAAGAGGGAAGGAAAGGAAAAGAGAGAGGGAAAGGGGGAGGAAGGGAGGAAAAAGGGGGGCGAGAATAATAAAGAGAAAGAGGGAGAGAAAGAGGAGGGTGAGAGGAAGAGAGAAACAGAGAGGGAAAGAGACCAAGCGGGAGAATGAGAGAAGGAAAGAAGGGCAGAGAAAGAGAGTCTAAGAGAACGAAGGAGAGAAGGAGAGAGAGGCAAACCGAGGGAAAGAGAGGAGGAGGGAGGAGGATGGGCAGATAGGAGAGAAAGAAGAGAAAAAAGCAAAAGAGAGCAAGTGAGGTAGAGAAAGACAGCGGGAGAAAGAGAAAGCAAGAGAAAGAGAAAGAATAAGAGTGAAGGAGAGAGAAAAATTAAAAACAAGGCTAGTGAGAGAAGAGAGGAAAGGAGAGAGTGAGACGAGAAATGCAGAGGGACCGAGGAAGAGAAGGCAAGAGAAAGAGAAGACAGAGCAAGAGACAGAGGGAGAAGGAGACGAGAGAGAGGGGGGGGAGAGAAGAACAGAGAAGGAGAGAGAGGAGAGAGAGAGGAAGAGAGGGGGCAGGTAGAGGGAGAAAGAGAGGGCGGGAGAGAGAAAGAAACAGAGGGAGAGGAAGGCAAGAGAAGGCAAGAGAGAGGAGACAAGCAACAGCAAGAGAGAGAAAGAGAGAAAGAAGAGAGCAAAGGAGGGAGAGAGGGGGGAGAAGGAGCGAGAGGAAGAAGAGAAGGGGCCATAGAGAGAGAGAGAGAAAGAGAGAGGAGGAAAGAGAGAGAGAGAAAGAGAGAGAATGAGAAAGAGGGAGGGAAAGAGAGAGAGAGAAAGAACAAGAGAGGGAAACAGAGAGAGAAGAGAAGGAGGGAGAAAAAGGGAGGGAAGGAAGAAAGAAGGAAAGACCAAGAGCAAGAAAGGGAGAGAAAGAAAAAGGGAGGAAGAAGAGAGTGAGACACAGGTGCAGAGAGAGAGAACAACAGAGAACAGAGAACAACAGAGAGAAAGAGAAAGAGAGAGAAAGAGAGAAAGAAAGGGAGAAAGGATGAGAGAAGGAGAGGGAGGGAAAGAAAAAGAAAGGAGTGAGAGAGAGGAGAGAAAGAAAGCACGTTTGAGAGAAAAGGGCAGAAAGAGGGAGAGGCACTGAGGAGAAGAGAGAGGGGGAAGAGAGGGAGGGGGACAGAGGGAGAGAGAGAAAAAGAGAGAAAAAGCAGTCCAGTTTGGGGGAAAAGCATTCCAGTTTCAGGGAAATGCCCAGCTCGGCTTTGCGGCCCTCCTGTCACTCCAGCTCTACCCAACCAGGCTCTGCTGTGGCTTTCCAATGCTTTTAGGAGCAGTGTCTCAGCTCCAAGTAGGTGCAAGAAAGCCACCCAGTCTGACAAAACACATCCCTCCCCCCTCTTCCTTAGAGCTCCCGCTGCGCCACACCACCTCTGGCACCTCTTGCGCTCAGGGTTTTGCCCGCAGCAATAAAAGTGAACGTGCACAAGAGAACTGCCAGGACACGCGCAGAGCCCCACTTCCTCGGCACTTCCTGCCAGCAGGCTGACATTTCCCCCGCCCTGAAGACGCTAGGAGCCACCTGCCCTAGCACAGAGCTGCTAAGTCACTTGGGGCATCCTGACGAATCGAGAAAAACAGGAACCTTGGACTCATTTGCCTGGCGAAGAACCGAACTGCTGATCTACCCCACAGGCACCTTTTCTCTACCCAAGCGACAGCGGCGATTCTCACGAGCTGGCGCATGATCAGCACCTCCATTTTCACCAGGGCCTCGGTGCTCTCTGCTGCTGCTGCAGGAGGTGAATCCCTCCGCAGCCCGGGGCTCCACCAAGAAGGGCTCCCGTCAGAAGCACTGGGAGCCCACAGGCCTCGTAAGAGCTGCCAGACACAGGCCRACACACAGCTAACTGCAACCTGCGTTTTCCGGAAAGCGCCCGAAGCGCACTGGCAGCCACAGAAGGCGGCCAGCAAAGACTCGCGGACCCAGGAGCGATGGACCCGCACACCCCAGCCTGGAGCTTGGAGAACAAGTCAGGAAGAGCARTGCTGGCTCCTTGCTCTTCCAGAGCTCTCAGGYAGGAGAAAGGGGACCTTTTKGCGATTGCAATGCTACTTGCAAAGACAGCAAACGCTGTCAGTCACAAGCCTGCACTCATCAACTCTGGAGGAAAAGACCTCCCTTGAGCACACCGAGACGGGGCACAAAGGGCACGGGAAGAGGCAGCCGAATCCCAAAGGCTGCAATGACTCTATCTGGGAAATCTTCACAGGTTGAAAAGCTTTGATATAGTGACATGCCTGCCGCAATGCAAATACAATCACACAAAACATCAACCAGCCAAACAAGCGAAAACAGTTACCCCGCACATAACAGGAGCAGGGACAGAGCATCTCCCTGGCTCCCAGCCGAGGTTGGCTTGGTGCACACCTCGCATCGCTACCAAACTCCCCGAGGTAAAGACGCACCGTGGAACCACACAACCACAAGGAACCCATCAACAGTTTCCACTAAGGCGGTGCGGAGTTAAACTGCCGCTGAGGCACAAACACCGACGAYCCCAAACCTGGAGCGGATGAGACGACCTTCAGGGCCCCCAGTTCAGCACTGCTCCGCACACCTGCAGTCAGCCTTCCCGTACCCAGGGCTTCCCGTGCACTTCTCTGTAACACATCCCTCCAGAGAAGCAGCCGTCCTGGCACTCTAGAGAGATGCTGGCTGGTGAGGGCAACGCTGCTGGTAAAAAGCCAGGTGCCAGCTCTGCACGGATCAGGAACAGCTCCCGCATCAGCCGCCCCCAGGCGACACACTGTGTCTCTCTGGCGCTGCCCAGAGCGGGACGGATCGAGCCCTGTGGGCAGCAGCTGGGCACTGCCGATTTCTCACCACCCCCAAGCAGATGAAGACCACGGAGCACTTCAGGAAGCACTGCCACCCTGCTTAATCCACAGCTGCAAATGAACAGCAACCGCGGCACTTTAAACCCAAACCGCCCCTTAAAAAACCCTTCAAGGGATTCAAGTCACCCTGCAGAGGCTCCACTGCAAAGCTGAGGAAAGARGAAACAAGAAGAAAAATGGGGCGAAGGTAGGCAAGGATAGGACCAGCCTCTGGGGTCACCGAGAACAGCTCCCAAAGCACCTTCCCGTCCCCTTGCCTGCRCACACTGTGTCCCACAGTCACGCAACCAGCAGAGGAGGAAAGTGCTGCCAACTCCTCACCCCACAGAAACTCCAGCTGCTGCTGTGGCAGCAAGGGAAGACCGGGGGGCATGGGATCGCCGACAACTTAACAAGTTAGTACGACTGCTTTTAATTACCTGCAGCATTAGGCACACGGACAACAGAGAGCTCACAAGTCATGCTTCAAATAAGCCTGCATATACAGGGGGCTTTGTGAGAACCTCAAGATAAACGAAAACTGCATAAGAATGCRTCCAGTGTCTTTTTTATTAGTAAACACATGTGGAATTGCCCGTTRTATTGAAGGGAAGCAGATCGCTACCTGTGTAACAGTAACCCCACATTCAACCTACGGGAATCAGAAAAGGCTCCAGGTGACAGCCAGGCAGCACCAGGAGCGGGTAGCTCAGATCAAACCAGAGCGCTGTCACAGGGGAGAAATGCAAACTCAGTTAAGCAAAGCCCATCACCACACACACGCACAGTTACGTTCAGGCAGCCAGAGATCTCCTGGGCCAATGTCACTCCCCAGCACCATTTCCTTAAAGCACCTGGCAAAGCACAGCGAGCTGCAGCCCTGCTCCTTTCACTCCCAGAGCAGCAGCGGCACAACAGGAAGCCTGCTGCCAGGCTCGAATTTGTACTGCACTGAACAGTCTRCAAAAGGGGAAACGACGCACCAGCAACAAGCAAATCCCAAGAAATGCCACGCATTTGTCTGCAAGGAAACAGCCCTGGGGGGTTAATTAGCAGAAGCCATAACAACCCCTTCACACGCAGCAGAAACGGCCGTCGCTAAAAGCAAACAGCGGCAGAGGGCGYGGAAGGAGCACCGCAAGCTCGGCAGCAAGTCACGGCTCGGCAACCGGCAGAACCAACAGGCAGCGAGCGGCTCCCGCAATTCCCTTGCGGGCTCCAYGTTTCAGGGAGCTCGGGCACTCCTCGCTTAGGGCTTCGGCAACACGCGGTGGCAGCTCCATCCTCCGCTGCCCGGGGGCAGCAACGACGTGCCCAGCTCCCATTTAAGCCTCTCCTACACCCCGAGTATTGTCAGGTGCCGGCACGCTCGGGGCCGACCGCGCTCAGCCTTCGCCTCTTCCCTGCCTGGCAGAGCTGGCGGCCCCAAAGGCTCAGCAACAACAGCTGCCGCCTGGAGCGCAGGGAAACGCGGCCCCCGCTGAAGATGTCCACTGAATGAGCCCATCAGCTCTCCCCCGGGAGCCGCCTGCCATAGACGAGATACAGCCTCCAGGTACCTGTCGCAGCCAGGTACTAGCGAGTCAGCGGAGAAAGGACACCTTGGTCACACTTTAGATCAACGGTCCCTTGACAGTCTGTGGTGTGGCGAGACGGGATAACTCCTGTCCTCCAAGACCAGTCTTGCAGCCACAGAGCAGAAAGGTGCATCACCTGCTTCTGCCTCCCCCAGCAGCAGAAAGGCATTTTCCTCCTGCAGATCTCCTGGCCCAGCTGCCAGCCCTGGGACCCCGGGCCCAGAAGTCCAGGCAAAATGAACATCCAGACCACCTCGGGACAGGGGGCCTTAATAAAGCACAACCCCAGTGACCGAGCACCAGGGCTGCAGCTGCAGACCTGCATGGTTTGACCTCCTCCTCTTAGGGCACCAAAGCAACCAAACTCGCCTGCGATATTAAGCAAAGACACGCTGGTTTTCTTTCTTTCTTTCTTCGCCAGTGAGGTGGGAAACTCAAGCCCTCCAACTGTGTGCAGGGGCAGCAAGTCCCAGCCGCTCTCCCCGGCTGGCACAGAGCCACCCTTCCACGCCAGGGAGATGGCGCAGACCAGCACACTCCAGCCACCGGATGCGTCCAGGAGCCCGGGGACGCTGCTGCGCTCGGAGCTGGGGGAGCTGCAGCACCCCAGCTGCATGACAGACGGGGCAGAGCTGGGCTCTTTCCAGGGCCTCCTTTGACAGAGCAGCAGCTCCCCTCTCTCCCGGCTGAGGTGCAGCGCGAGGGGAGAAAAGGGCCGGCACCTCGGTTTCATCGCCAGCACACAGCCCCCGTTGAGCTGCCACCAAGTCCCACACTGAAACGCTTCGGGAGCTGCCTGCCTGAAGCACGGCGCTCAGCAGGTCCTGTGCCAAGTCCCTTCCCACTGCAGGGCAGCAGCCACAGGCAGAGGGTGCAGGTGCCCACAGACCCGTGAGCCAGCAGAGTCCCCTCTTCTGCCTGGGAGCAGGCAAAGCTCTGCAGTGGGGGCCAATGAGCCAGGGAGACATCACAGCCCTCCACGGGGGGCAAGTTTCCTAGCGATGGCCAAGGCAGGCCGGTCCTCTGGAGCCCTGAGGCTGAGTCCAGCAGGAGCAGTGCTCAGCCGCTGCAGAAAGCGCCCCAAGTCCTGCAGGGCACTGAAGTCTCCTCGCGGCAGCGCTAAATGAGGCCACGCCAGAGCCTTTGTCCTCCCTTGCACAGGGGATTTCTTTCTCTGCAGCATTTCGCCCTGCTCAGGCGCCAGCACTAATGCCCAGAC
>NW_020448088.1:3212-4331 GCF_003343035.1 Apteryx rowi | reverse complement strand
GTGCACCTCATTCAACTTCTGCTCCATCAAGCACATTGCTGTGGACTTTGACTTCTAAGTTCACCTGCTTCACCCTCCCACCTTTCACCTTGGAGGCACYCCCAGCTTCCCTCAGGATATTAATRTTCCTCACAGGRCAGGACTGGCTGTTCACAGCCTTCTCCACTCCCTTGGGCAGCTCCACCTTGGTGGTCAGGGGATGCTCCTCCGCCATGGCTCTGGCAGCCTCTTGCTTCCCCTGCAGCTTTCRACACTTCCTGGGGATGAAGCAAACTCCCAAAAGCACCAGCAGCAGCATGATGGCAGCAAACGCACTCCCGAGGGAAGTGCCTGTCTGCGATAAGGAGGCTCCTCCATCTCCAAGAGCATGTTGGTGCCACTCGCGAGCTGGTCGCCTTTGTTGTCATAGGCCAAGGAGTCGTCCAGCATCAGCCTCCCATCACTGTCRACCAAGGCCCTGCGGCCACGTTTCAAGAGGCAAGCGAGAGTCTCTGGAGCTGAGCAAGAGGCCRCTTCTGGCACAACAGGCATCCTCGCTTCCACGGGTTTGCTTCCTCCCTCCTCTTTTGCTGGCATCCTCCCTCTGCTACAAGCCCAACTCCTTGAGAAAGGACTCTACAGAAAGCTAATCACATTGCATGATTCATGCACRCCTTAATCTGAGAGTCTCATTTAAATACAGCAGGTGAAAGTCATGTTCAGACAGCACGTCCTATCTGTCTCTCTCTGATGGGGGTCTTGTTTCTGTGACCTCTAACGTGTGTGACTGCAGAGCAGCATTAGAAAGATGAAAAATAGAATTGGCTCAAGAGCTACTACACTGACAATTTCTTTTTCCTTTTCTGAAAGAGACCTGTTGCTTCTTTAGCCGATTCCTAAATCTTAGCCTCTGCTTTCAAAATGTTCAGGGCCATTAAACCCTTCCACCATTTTAAATCATTCTGGGCAAAGCCCCAAGGGGAGCAAGGAATAGGAACATTTAAGGAAAGGGGATAACTACTGCACCTTTGAATATCCATCGGAGTGGGCCTCTTCCTTTCTTGGGGCATTAGTTGCATTCAAACTTCACAACTGAAAACAAAATTTCCTTTCCAGAAAAGAGGCTCAGTTTCTTTGGAG
>NW_020448088.1:0-1097 GCF_003343035.1 Apteryx rowi | reverse complement strand
TGACATTTTTATCATACTCGGGGCAGAGAAAAATATTAAACCATTTTGCCATTAAGAGCTTATTAATTCAGGGCAAAACTGCAGGACAGACCCCAGGATTACTGAGGTATTTTACAAAACATGACCTACCCTGCYRAGGCCTGTGGGCTCATGATTCACATCACTTGCACGAACCTTCAAACCTCACGTGCCTTTTCACACACTGGACAAGGAAGGAGACCCAGCTAGAAGCAGGCACAGAGCTCAGCAGGCACAGCCCTGCAGCCACTGCCCTGTTACACTCCCCAGGACACAACGCTGCCAAGAGCGGCCCGGCCCAGCCCAGCGTGCAGGGGCTGGAGAGGTTCCCCACCACARTGCTGGTGGCAAACTCACCCACACATCTGCTGTCCCCCAAGCAAGAAGCTTCAGGGATGTTTGGTTTTGGCCACAAGCTTCTTTGGCCTACTTCTCCAGGTTCCTACACAGCATCCCTCCRCACACTGAGACTCTTCTGCACACACCATCAACAACTTCCTGGCCTCGACAGGAATCAGAGACCTCTGGAAGAAACGCGCCATCCTCCACCAAACACCTCCAAGTCAGGCAAATCCACAAAACCCCATTGCTTTGCATGCACTGACATCAGCAAAGAAATATACTCTACCCTTTTYATGCCAGGGTACCCGATTTGGTGCCTGCCTATAATAAGGATCCATTCAACACACAAGCGCWGCTAACAGAGGCAGCGAACAGACGCAGCAGTTTGCGCAGCAGTTCGCGCAGAAGGGCGCACGAAGGTACCTTCGTTTCTGATCCCTGTGGTGTACGCTGCCTCAAGTGTGGTCGTGACACGCCGCAGACCACGTTCCCCAGTGGCTGTTGGAGTTGCTGTGTCAGAGGCTTGGACCCAGACCGACCCTCTGACAGTAGATGCAGCTGTCCAGGTCTCAGGCTGCAGGGAGTGCTTGGGGCCTCTCTGGGAGGCCTGGGCTGGCAGTCAGCTCTCCTGCAGGAGGTGTGCTGCTGTTGRCGAGTTGTCATCAGGTAAGGGAGTTACGGGAGGAGGTCAGTAGGCTGCGCAGCATCCGAGAAGCTGAGCAAGAGATAGACAGGGT
>NW_020448087.1:13840-15447 GCF_003343035.1 Apteryx rowi | reverse complement strand
GCTGTGGGGCACCGTGGGGTGCCATGGGGCGGTGTGTGGGGCCGTGGGGCAGTGTGGGGCGCCGTGGGTCTGAGGTCGGTGTCGCAGCCCCACAGCTGGCAGCCGGGCATCGGGAACCTGCGGGGCTGTGGGGCAGTGGGGGGTGCCGTGGGGCTGAGGTCAGCGCTGTGGGGTGGTGTGTGGGGCTGTGGGGTGCCGTGGGGCAGTGTGGGGGGCTGTGGGGCACCGTGGGGTGCCGTGGGGTGCCGTGGGTCTGAGGTTGGTGTCGCAGCCCCACAGCTGGCAGCCGGGCATCGGCAACCCGTGGGGCCGTGGGGTGGTGTGGGGGGCTGTGGGGCGCCGTGGGTCTGAGGTCGGTGTCGCAGCCCCACAGCTGGCAGCCGGGCATCGGGAACCCGTACTGCGGCACCGTGACCTGGGTGGTGCCGGAGAACGTCGACATCGTGGTGACGCTCTACCGGGTGCGGCGCCCTCGCACGCACGCTCCCCTCGCACGACGGGTCCCCTCGCACGACGGGTCCCCTTGCACACGTGGTCCCCTCGCACGACGGGTCCCCTTGCACGACGGGTCCCCTTGCACACGTGGTCCCCTCGCACGACGGGTCCCCTTGCACGACGGGTCCCCTTGCACGCGCGGTCCCCTCGCACGACGGGTCCCCTTGCACGACGGGTCCCCTTGCACGCGCAGTCCCCTCGCACGACGGGTCCCCTTGCACGACGGGTCCCCTTGCATGGCGGGTCCCCTTGCACACGTGGTCCCCTCGCACGACGGGTCCCCTCGCAGGCACGGTCCCCTCGCACACGCGGTCCCCTTGCACGATGGGTCCCTTTGCACGCACGGTGCCCTTGCACACGCGGTGCCCTCACACAGCGGGTCCCTTTGCACGATGGTTCCCTTGCATGGCAGTTCCCCTCACATGCGCAGTCCCCTCGCACATGCGGTGCCCTCGCACACCCACTCCCCTTGCACACCCGCTCCCCTTGCATGGCAGGTCCCCTCACACGCCTGGTCCCCTCGCACATGTGGTGCCCTCGCACGCCCACTCTCCTTGCACGACAGTCCCCTTGTATGACAGTTCCCCTTGCACGTGTGGTCCCCTTGCATGGCAGGTTCCCTCGCACATGTGGTGCCCTCGCTCACCCGCTTCCCTCGCACATGCGGTCCCCTCGCACGCCCGGTCCCCTCGCACATGCGGTGCCCTCGCACGCCCAGTCCCCTTGCACGTGTGGTCCCCTTGCATGGCAGGTCCCCTCGCACACCCGGTCCCCTCGCATGCCCAGTCCCCTTGCACGTGTGGTCCCCTTGCATGGCAGGTCCCCTTGCACGACGGTTCCCCTCGCACAGCCCCCTTGTACGCGCACAGACCCCTCGCGCGGGCAACGGCCCTTTGCACACCCTGGTGCCCCCCGGCCCCCCCCATCCTCGTGCGCTCACGGGGACCCTGCGCCCCCCCCAGGACCCGCACGCGGACCACTATGAGGACAAGGAGTGGACGTTCATCATCGAGAACGTGAGTGGGGAGGGGGTGCCCGGACGCCTGGGTCCCTGGGGGGGGATGTCCCTGGGGGGGGGGATGGGGTCCCCGGACGCCTGGGTCCCTGGGGGG
>NW_020448087.1:10972-12727 GCF_003343035.1 Apteryx rowi | reverse complement strand
CTGCGCGAGGGCCGCGCCACGTGAGTGCCGGCGCCGCTGCCGCCATCTTGGTCGTGGGCAAAGGGGAAGGGGGGGGCGCCCGCAGAAGGGCAGGGGCGGAGTGACCATGTTGGTGTTGGGCACGGGGGCGGGTGAGGGTGGGTCTGCCATCTTGGTTGTGGGCAAGTGGGCGCCCCCATGGGCAGGGTGGCCATGTTGGTGATGGGCAAGTGGGTGCCCACACAGGGGTGTGGGTGGGCCGGCCATCTTGGTCATGGGCACAGGGGTGCCCAGGGAGAGGGGTGACACTGGGGGACACATTGGGGACACTGGGGGATGCGGGACAGCAGGAGCAGTGGGGGACAGGTATGTGGGGTGGTGCTGAAGAGGCGGGGACATGGGGACGTTGGGGGGACCCATGGGGGACACTGGAGGGGACATTGTGGGGACATGGGGGACCCTGGAGGGGACATTGGGGGGCGCAGGGGACCCTTGGGGACGCCTGTGGGGCGGCGGCAGGGACGACGACATGCAGAGCGTGGCCAGTCTCATGAGCCTCAAGCCCTGCGACGTGGCCGACCTGGGCGACTTCGCCGAGAGCGACGAGGAGGACGGGGCTGCCGGCAGCGGGTGGCCGCAGCGGGGGGACGGCGCTGCCCCTGTGCCCCACGGTGGGTCCCCGCAGCACCCCAGTGCCCCAAACTGCCCCAAACGGCTCCAGAATGCCCCAAACAGCTCCAGAATGCCCCAAACGGCCCCAATCCTGCCCCCAATGGACTCAAACTGCCCCAAACTGCCCCAGATCCTGCCCCAAATGGCCCCAGAATGCCCCAATCCTTCCCCAGTCTGCCCCAAATGGCCCTAGAATGCCCCAAATAGCCCCAATCCTGCCCCAAACGGCCCCAGATCCTGCCCAAACGGCCCCAGAATGCCCCAAACTGCCGCAGATTGCGCTTAAATGCCCCGATCCTGCCCCAAACGGCCCCCCAAAGCCCCAGTCTGCCCCTGTCCCCATCTGGGCGTCCCCCTGCCATGGGGCTGGGGTGCCGGGGGGGCGTCAGGAGCGGGAGGTCCCCGGTCCTGACCCCCCCCTCCCTGCCCCAGAGCCCCCCCGAGAGCTGGACGCGCTGGCGGAGGAGGAGGAAGAGCTGGCGGCGAGGCGAGCCGCCTCCCCGGAGCGGGGTATGGTGCCGGATGCCTCAGTCCCCGGGGGGGTGGGGGTCCCCTGGACGCCTGGGTCCCTATGCAGGGGGACGGGGGCCCCAGACGCCTGGGCCCCCTCCCCATCCCTGAGCTCTCTCTCGCGCAGGCTCTGCCGCGGCGGGGGGCGACCGCACGGCCCCAGGGTCCCCCCCGGCGCTGGGGGCACAGGGGGGCCCCCCCGGCCCTGGCAGCGAGCCCGACACCCCCTCAGCGGTGAGTGCAGTCAGTGGGGCTGGGAGGGGTCTGGGGCTGCCCTGGGGGGCTCAGGGACCCCCACGCATTTGCCAGGGGGTTAAGGGTGCCCTGGGGGGGCTCGCAGACCCCCATGCATGGCCCAGGGGATTTGGGGGGGGGGTCCAGGCTCACCCTGTGGTGCCGAGCCCCCATCGGGGGGTCTGGGGCAGCCCTGGGAGCTTTGATGACTTTCATGCATGGGCTGGGGGGGGTGTCTAGGGCTGCCCTGGGGGGGCTCTGGGACCCCCGTGCATGGTCCAGGGGGGTTCAGGGGGCTCAGGGATCCCTGTGCATGGTCTGGAGTCATCCTGGGAGCCTTGGGAACCCCATGTGTGTGCT
>NW_020448087.1:6792-8556 GCF_003343035.1 Apteryx rowi | reverse complement strand
CGGCGACCGGCGTCGCTGCGAAGGATGCTGGGAGTTCAGCCAACCCTGGGGCTGCAAAGGACGCTGGGAGTTTCACTGATGGCATCGCTGCAAAGGATGCTGGGAGTTCGGCCAAGTCTGGGGCTGCAAAGCATGCTGGGAATTTGACTGATAACATCGCTGCAAAGGACGCTGGGAGCTTGGCCAAGTCTGGAGCTGCAAAGGATGCTGGGAGTTCAGCCAACCCTGGGGCTGCAAAGGACGCTGGGAGTTTCACTGATGGCATCGCTGCAAAGGATGCTGAGAATTCAGCCAAGTCTGGGGCTGCAAAGCATGCTGGGAATTTGACTGATGGCATCGCTGCAAAGGATGCTGGGAATTCAGTCAACTCAGGGCCTGCAAAGCATGCTGGGAATTTGACTGATGGCATCGCTGCAAAGGATGCTGGGAATTCAGCCAAGTCTGGGGCTGCAAAGCATGCTGGGAATTTGACTGATGGCATCACTGCAAAGGATGCTGGGAGCTTGGCCAAGTCTGGAGCTGCAAAGGATGCTGGGAGTTCAGTCAACTCAGGGGCTGCAAAGGACGCTGGGAGTTTGACTGATAGCATCGCTGCAAAGGATGCTGGGAATTCAGCCAAGTCCAGGGCTGCAAAGCATGCTGGGAGTTTGACTGATGGCATCACTGCAAAGGACACTGGGAGTTTGTCCAACCCTGGGGCTGCAAAGCATACTGGGAGCTCGGTCAACTTGAACGCTGCAAAGCATGCTGGGAGCACAACCAAAAATGTACCTGCAAAGGATACTGGGAGTTCAGTTGACTCTGGGGCTGCAAAGCATGCTGGGAGCTCGTCCAACAGCACAGCTGCAAAGGATGCTGGGAGCTTGGCCAGCCTAGAGGTTGCAAAGGATGCTGGGAGTGTGGCCACCGCTGAGGGTGCTGGGAAAGCGCCTGCCAATGGCTCTCCCGCCCCTGCAGCCGAGGGAGAAGCCCTGGCCGCAAAGGATGCTGGGAGCTCGGCCAATGGTATAGCCACAAAGGCTGCTGGGAATGCGGCCACCCCAGAGACTGCAAAGGACACTGGGACGTTGGCTGTCCCGGAGGCCCCAGAGGATGCTGGGAGCTCAGTCAGCTTAGGGGCTGCAAAGGACTCTGGGAGCACGACCAACAATGTGGCTGCAAAGGACACTGAGAGCTCGGCCAAATCAGGGGGTGCAAAGGATGCTGGGATATTGGCTGTCCCAGAGGCTGCAAAGGATGCTGGGAGTCCAACTAATAACATCGCTGCAAGGGACGCTGGGAGCTCGACCAACTCAGGGGCTGCAAAGGATGATGGGAATCTGGCTGATAGCTTCGCTGCAAAGGACTCTGGGAGTTCGGTCAACCTAGAGGCTGCAAAGCATGCTGGGAGTTTGGCTGTCCAAGAGGATGCAAAGGATGCTGGGAGCTCGGCCAATGGCATCTCTGCAAAGGATGCTGGGAGTTCGGTCAACTTGGAGGCTGCAAAGGATGCTGGGAGTTTGGCCAACGCGGAGGCTGCAAAGGATGCTGGGAGATCGGTCAACTTGGAGGCTGCAAAGGATGCTGGGAGTTCGGCCAATGGCATCTCTGCAAAGGATGCTGGGAGCTCGGCCAACTTGGAGGCTGCAAAGAATGCTGGGAGCCTGGCCAATGGCATCTCTGCAAAGGATACTGGGAACTCGGTCAACGCGGAGGCTGCAAAGGATGCTGGGAGCTCGGCCAATGGCATCGCTGCAAAGGATGCTGGGAGTTCGGCCAACGCGG
>NW_020448087.1:3113-6462 GCF_003343035.1 Apteryx rowi | reverse complement strand
CCCAAAATGTCCTGCCCCCCCACCCGATACTGACCCTCCCCGCTGTCCCCAGGGTGACAGCGACGGTGACGGCAGGAGCAGCCCCGCGGCCCCCCCAGCCCAGCCGCCCCCCGGTGAGTGCGGGGACAGGACGGAATGGGGATGGGGATGGGGACAGGAGGAGATGGGACAGGATGGGGATGGGGACAGGACAGGACGGGATGGGGACAGGGATGGTGATGGGACAGGGATGGGGACAGGGATAGGGACGGGGATGGGGATGGGATGGGGACAGGGATGGTGATGGGACAGGGACAGGGATGGGGACAGGTTCCCCGCGAGCTCGAGGGCGGCTAACGTCCCCCCCCCCCCTTCACCCCCCTGAGCAGACGCCCCGGCAGAGCCCGGCCCCACGGAGGACGAGAGACCGGTGAGGGGACAGGGGACATCTGGGGGGCACAGGATGGCTGGGGGGACACGGGACAGCTGGGGGACACAGGGTGTGTGTGTGGGGGGGGAACAGGGGTCATAGAGCCATGGGGCTGGTGGAGGGGACAGGGACCGGCCGTGGGGACAGGGACCGGCCGTGGGGCCAGGGACCGGCCGTGGGGCCAGCGTCCTCAGCGTCAGCGCCTACAGGACAGGCTGTGGGGCTGGGGCAGTGGCTGTGGGGCTGGGGTGGTGGCCATGGGGCCAGGGTGGTGGCCATAGGCCCGGGATGGTGGCTGTGGTGGCTGTGGGGCTGGGGTGGTGGCCGCGGTGGCGGTGGCCGTGGGGCCAGCGTCCCCTGTGTCAGTGCCTGCAGGACGCGGGACAGTATGTGGGGCTGGGGTGGTGGCCTTGGTGGCCATGAGGACAGGGCGGTGGCCATGGGGCTGTGGCGGTGGCCATGGGGCCGTGGCGGTGGCCGTGGGCGCAGCGTCCCCTGCGTCAGCGCCTGCAGGACGCAGGACAGTACGTGCTGGCGGAGCTGCGGGCGCTCGAGGACGAGCAGACGCAGCTCGATGGCCGGGCCGTCACCCTGGAGCGGGAGCTGCGGCGCCTCATGGACTCAGGTACCGGGGACGTGGGACGCCCTGGGGACACCATGGGGACATGGGGACACCATGGGGACAGGGCTACCACTGGGGACACCATTGGGACATGGCCACCACTGGGGACACGGCGATCACCTGGGACACAGGGACGCCGTGGGGGACACAGCCACCACTGGGGACATAGGGACCCCCATGGGGCACACGGGTGACCATCTAGGACCCGGGGACATGGTGAGGGACATGGTGACCATCTAGGACATGGGGACACAGGGACACGGCGAGGGACATGGGTGCGTAGCTGGGACATGGGGTGGGGATGTGGCAGGGGGACACGGGTGACCACCTGGGCCATGGGAACATGGGGATATAGCAGGGGACACGGTGACCAGCTGGGACACAGGGACATGGGGACATAGTGGGGGGGACACAGGCGCCCACCTGGGACGTGGCAGGGGACACAGGTGACCAGGTGGGACATGGGGACGCAGCAGGGGACACGGGTGACCAGCTGGGGACACAGGGTGGGCACATGGGCACCTGGGGGTCCAGGTCTCCATCAGCTCTGTGTCCCCATGTCCCCATGCTGAGGCCCTGGGCAGGGCCATGTCCCCATGTCACATGTCGGGGTCTCGGGTGTCCCATGCTGGCATCCTGAGCAGTGCCATGTCCCCATGTCCTGTACTGGTGTCCCCATGTCCCTATGTCCTGTGTCGGGGTCTTGGGTGTCCCTGCGTCCCCATGTCCCATGTTGGTGTCCCCGTGTCGGGGTGTCCAGCGTCCCCCTGTCGCCGTGCTCGGGTCCCGGGCGCGGCGGTGGCGGTGACGGTGACGGTGGCGGTGACGGTGACGGTGACGGCAGGCGCGGACCCCCCCCGGGAGGAGGCGCTGATGCAGGAGTGG
Source organism: Apteryx rowi (assembly GCF_003343035.1). Lineage (NCBI taxonomy): Eukaryota > Metazoa > Chordata > Aves > Apterygiformes > Apterygidae > Apteryx > Apteryx rowi. Next base: position 4,546 of record NW_020448087.1, on the reverse strand, counting down.
TTCTCGCTGGTGAACAGGAAAAACGCCCTGATCCGGCGCCAGGACCAGCTGCAGCTGCTGTGAGTGTCACCTCCTCCCCCCCGCCCCGGGACCCCCCCGGGACCCCCCGGATGGGGAACTGCCCTGGTGGGGGGTTATTGCCCCCAGGAAAAGGTTATTGCCCCGGGGGGGGGTTATTGCCCCCAGGAAGGGGTTATTGCCTTCCCCTGGGCTGTGTTACCCCTCTGGGGAGGGTTTATTGCCCCCTGGGGTGGTTATTGCCCCCGGAGAGGGTTATTGCCCCGGGGGGGGGTGTTATTGCCCCGGGGGGGGGTTATTGCCCCCGGAGAGGGTTATTGCCCCTGGAGGAGGGGTTATTGCCCCTGGAGGGGGGGTTTATTGCCCCCAGGGAGGGTTATTGCCTGACCCCCGCTGCCCCCAGGGCGGAGGAGCAGGACCTGGAGCGACGCTTCGAGCTGCTGAGCCGGGAGCTGCGGGCGATGTTGGCCACCGAGGGTGAGCGCCTGGGGACGTCTGGGGACAGCTGGGGACATCTGGGGATGTCTGGGGACTTCTGGGGACACCTGGGGACATCTGGGGACGTCTGGGGACATCTGGGAACACCTGGGGATGCCTGGGGATGTCTGGGGATATCGGGACATCTGGGGACAACTGAGGACATCTGGGGATGCTTGGGGATGCCTGAGGACACCCAGGGACACCTGGGGATATCTGGGGACATCTGGGGACACTAGGGGACGTCTGGGGACATTTGGGAACACCTGGGGACGTCTGGGGACTTCTGGGGACATCTGGGGATATCTGGGGATATCTGGGGATGCCCGGGAACATCTGGGGACACTGGGGGACGTCTGGGGATGTCTGGGAACATCTGGGAACACCTGGGGATGCCTGGGGATGCCTGGGTATGTCTAGGGACATCTGGGGATGCCTGGGGATGCCTGGGGACGTCTGGGGATATCTGGGGATGCCTGGGGACATCGGGGGACGTCTGGGGATGTCTGGGGACACCTGGGGATGCCCGGAGACACCTGGGGACATCTGGGGACACCCGGGGATGTCTGGGGACACCCAGGGACACCCGGGGATGGGGATACCCAGGGATGCGGACACCTGGGGACACCCAGGAACAGGGACACCCAGGGACAGGGGCGTCTCAGGGCTGGGGACATCCAAGGGCTCAGGGACATGCCTGGGCTGGGGCACACTGGGTTTGGGGACACCCTCGGTCTTGGGGACACCTTGGTTTGGGGACGCCCCTGGGCTTGGGGACAGGGTAGGGACGTGACCCTCCGCGTGCTCCAGACTGGCAGAAGTCGGCGGCGCAGAAGCAGCGGGAGCAGCTGCTGCTGGACGAACTCGTGTCGCTGGTGAACCAGCGGGACGAGCTGGTGCGGGACCTGGACCAGCGGGAGCGGACGTGAGCGCGGGGC
>NW_020448087.1:0-1688 GCF_003343035.1 Apteryx rowi | reverse complement strand
GGGTGTGCGAGGAGCAGGGTGAGCGTGCGAGGGTGCTCGTGCATCGCCCACGTGCACTGGTGAGTGTGTACGTGCACAGCTGGTGCAACGTGCGCGTGCATGGGTGAGCGGGCATGCACGGTGGGTGCATTTTGAGTGCACAGTGCGAGCGTGCAGGGTGCGTGTGTTGTGAGCGTGCACGGGTGAGTGTGGGCATGCACAGCGGGTGCATTTTGCACAGGCATGGCCAAGCATGCACGTGCATTTCGAGTGTGAGCACTGCGCGTGTGCATGGTGCATGCCTTGGGGGAGCACAGGCATTGGGAGCACTGTGCACATGCACGCTGCGTGTTGCGAGCGTGCACAGTGCACACATCGAGGCCATGCACGGGGGGGGGGGGGCTGCGCACGTGCATTCCAAGCGTGCACGGTGCGTGCATCGTGCACAGCACGAACTCTGTTGAGTGTGCACAGTACGTGCATTTCGATTGTGCGTGCATTGTGCACATGTGTGCAGCATTTGTGTTGTGAGTGTGCACGGTGTGAGCACTGTGTGCGCATGGTGCATGGTGCATATGGTGCATGGTGTGCTTGGGGTGAGTGTGCACAGTGTGAGCATTGTGCACAGGCGTGGTGCGAATGGTGCAAATGTGCACGGTGCATGTGCTGTGAGTGTGCACAGTGTGTGGTGAGCGTGCACAGTGCATGCACGAGCGTGCACGGTGTGAGCGTGGTGCGCACGGTGCACAGTGCATATAGTGCACTGTGCGCACGGTGCATGGTGTGTTTGGGGTGAGCGTGCATGGTGTGAGCGTTGTGCACAGGCGTGCGAATGGTGTGAGTGTGCACGGTGCGTGTGTTGTGAGTGTGCATGGTGCATGCAAGAGCGTGCAAGGCGTGAGCGTGGTGCGCACGGTGCACAGTGCGTACGGTGCACGGTGCGCACGGTGCATGGTACATATGGTGCGAGCGTGCACGGTGCGAGCGCTGCGGCTGGGTGTGTGTGGGGGGGTCCCTGCGCTGGGGGGGGGTCCGGGTGCCCCCGGGGGGCTCTAGGGCCCGGGGGGGGCGGCCGGGGGGGGCCGCAGCAGCCGGGTGACCTGGCCCAGCCGCGCCGCCGCGTCCTCCTGCTCCTGCTGCAGCCGCCGGTTGCTGCGCCGCAGCGTGCGCACCTCGGCCTGCAGCCGCGCCTGCGCCTCCTGCTCCTGCACCCACGGCACCCTCAGTGCGACCCACGGCGACCCACGGCTCCCCCAGCCGCCCTCAGCGCGACCCACGGTGACCCTCAGCGTGCCCCACGGTGACCCACGGCAACCCACAGCACCCTCAGCGTGCCCCACGGCGACCCACGGCTCCCACAGCCGCCCTCAGTGCGACCCACGGCGACCCTCAGCGCGCCCCACGGTGACCCACGGCACCCTCAGCGCGCCCCACGGCGACCCATGGCACCCTCAGCGCGACCCATGGCACCCTCAGTGCAACCCATAGCGTGCCCCACAGCACCCCACAGCGCCTCCAGCCACCCTCAACGTGCCCCACGGCACCCCACGGCTCCCCCAGCCACCCTCAGCGTGACCCACAGCGCCCCACGGCACCCTCAGTGCAACCCACAGTGCCCTCCATGCGCCCCAGAGCGCCCCACAGCGTCCCTGCTGTGCCCCATAGCCACCCTCAGCGCGCCCCATAGCACCCCCCCACAGGCCCACAGC
>NW_020448086.1:1661199-1672260 GCF_003343035.1 Apteryx rowi | reverse complement strand
CCACTTCAGGCAAGAGAAGACACCTCTCTCCAAGAGGCCTCCCTCAGAAGCAGGGAGGACAGAGATGGCTGCAACTGTCAAGGTACGGATAGGAGCTCATGTCACCGAAGCAGTCGGCAAGCCTCCCGTTGCCCTCAGGCCTGTTTGTTTAGGTATATCAAGGCAACTTTCACTCCCCGCAGCCAAAGCAAAACCAGCACTGAGCTCTCTGCTTTCCTGTTACTTACATGATGCAGCCTCTGGTGTTCAAGTTTTTCCACCTGCTCCTTTTCCTTTCCTCTCTGAATTTCCAACTGGTACAACCGGGTCAATCTCTGAATTTCTTCTCCTTCTCTTTTGTCTTCTAGCTTGGCTAGTTCTGCCTGATGCTGGTGCTCCTTTATTCTGAAACAGAGAAAGGAGTTGAAGAAAGGGTGAAGTAGTGAAAAGACATAAAGTAGTGAAAAGACATAAAGTAGTGAAAAGACAAGGATTCTGCATGTCTAAAGGTACTTTAGCACCAAAGAATCTGTACTTTGAAGTGGAGGTGGGTAGACTGTCAGAGATCAAAAATAGCATCATCATTTTTAAAGGTAGCCCCACACCCTCTGGCCAAAGCTCAATTCTAGCACAAGGGAGAAGTACTTAGGATTCTGCTGGCTAACTCTACACTAGCAAAAGCAAATAAGACCAGCAAATGAACTTGAACTCTAAGTACCCTGTTTAATTGTTGGCATGCTGCCTGCACCAGCTTGGCCTTTGCCAGCTAGCACTCTCCCAAACACTGCCAAGGCACCAGGTAGGACATGAAAATGGCCGTCAGCCCACTCTAGGAGTCTGCATGAATGATGCTGGGATGGGGCAGTGGGAAGCGGAAAGAGTTTTTCCTTATGGAGGCAAGCCACCTGCTCTCAAGGCCAGGACATAGATCCTCTTGTTTAATTTACTAGCACAGACACAGGMCCTGAAAGCACGGGACTTCTCTGAAGCTGTAGGACAGTGTTACTGAGGAGCCACAGTGGGAGCAGAGGTCACGGGCTTCAAGCCTGACCACAGGGAGATGAAGATGAAAACCAGGATTTAGAGGGAAGCACTTCAGGCGGGCGGAGGCCGCCCCGCCCCATCCCATCCCGTCTCCCGCGGCGGCCAGCTGCGCGCCCAGCTCACCCCCAGAAACGCGCGCTCCTTCGCTCGCTGCGCCCAGGCCCCCGCAGGCCTCCCACCCGCGCCGTGAGCTCAGGGCGCCCCCCTGGGGCTCCGGCAGGCCCGCGAGCGGCTCCCCGCTGCCGGCGGGCCGGGCCGCCGCGGTACTCACTGCGCCAGCTGCGCCCGGCCAAGGGCCCGGCGGGCCGCGTCCCGGCCACGCTCCCGCTCCGCCTCCTCCGCCTCCTCCTCGCGGCGGCGGGCCGCGTCCAGGCCACGCTCCCGCTCGCCCTCCTCCCGCTCGCGGCGGCGGGCCGCGTCCCGGCGCTCGCGGTCCATCCCTCCGCCTCCCGCTGCCGCTGCCGCGCGGGATTTCCACCGCGCCGCCAGCCCGGCAGCTCTGCGCTCCTGCTGGGCGTCTCCCGACGCGGAGCGGAGGCAGCGCGCGGCACCCAGGCGCCCCCCGGCGGCCGGCGCGGCCCCGGCTCCTCCCGCCTGACAATGGGCGGCGCGAAGCGCGGCGCGGCCGTTACGGGCGGCCGTTACGCGCGGGTGCCCCGCGCCGCCCGGGGAGCCGCCGTCCGCGCCAGCAGGCCGGGCCGTCCCTGGAACACGCGCTTCGCTACAGCAAGGCCGCACCTGGCGGGAGGCTGTAGCTCTTCCCCCGCCTCGTTCCTCCATCTCTGCTCCTCCTTCTGCTTCGGCCTCGGCTGTTTTTCCTCGCCTTGGTTTGCRTCTGCTGCGCTCGGGCAGCTGGCATCGCACTCCAGCCTCGCCTGGCTCTGCGGGTGGCTGTGTCCCTCGCACAGACCTAGGCCGGCCTGCTGCGGGATTGCTGGAAGCCCCTTTGCCTTTGATGGGCTGTCTGACCTCGACAGTGAGCCCCTTCGGGCTATTCTCCCACAGGAGGGCCCTTGGCTTGGACGAGAGCTGAATGACTAGGTTAGCTCTTCCAAAAATTGTCCCCTTTGCCCTGCCCAAAAGAGAGGCCTGGAAGAGCTGATTATTGGGCTTGGGAAAGGAGTAAATCCGTCCCACAGCTGGCTGTTTAAAACAAAGCCTGCTTAGTTCTCCGGCTGCAGGAGGCTGCAACCATGCAAATGGGGATGCGCTTGCAGGGACCTTGCCTCTGGTGGTATGTCTTGCCCAAAGGACTGCACTTCTGTCCAAGCCTGCTGCTGTCAGAAGCCAGGCTCAGGATGCCTGAAACGTGGGCTCAGGAACTTGAAGGCAAACAAGAGACCTATTTTCCAAACTAAAGTATCATCAAGCATCTTTTTATGAAACGCTTCTTATTTTTTAGAACTTGTATCATTTTCCCAAGACAGACAGACAGCTCGGGGGGCTGAAACAGAAGGCTGGGTGCAATAAAGCTAAGCTTTTAAGTTCTTTGGACTTTGTTTCCAGTAGATGCCAGAATAGGGGGAATATCCTTTTTATACCCCACGATATTTGCTGAAGAAGTCATTATATGAAATTCTAACTCTGTCCAAGGCAGGAACATGATGGGAAAATTTCAGCAAAGAAATTAAGCTTAAGGAGTGAGCTGTGCGTGTGATTTTTGGTGTTGGAGCCCAGAGGGAGTTCCACGCTGGCTGCAGAAATCAGAGAAACAGTTTTAGATCTGGATCTATTTGCCACAGATTGAAAGAGGAGTCCAACTATGCCTTCTCTTGTTGCCATGCTATTTTTGTAGTAGTTAATCACAGCTATATTTGGGCCTATTTTCCTGGTAGGTGACACCTTTTATTAGCTGTGATCAAATCACATTTATCTTTGCACATAATACCATTTGATTATACAGTATGTGATACTTGTTTTACAGAGGTAGTTGCAAACTCTGTAAGAACTGCAGGACCATAACTATTCTAACTTTTGCAGGTATTTGGTTGGGCTTTCTTCTGTAGAGTCTGTAAAGTTTCTTTACTGGGAATATCTAACTGGAAAAAGGCTAGTGAAAGAAGTGACTAATATATATGCAGAAAATAATGGACATTCTGTCCTGATAACAAAATAGCATTCTACAGGCTGAAGGATACAGGGGAGAGGTAAGACCAAAAGGATTTTGAGGTAGACTAGCATTATTTGAGTGCAGCTATTGTAGAAAAGAATTCCATGCTGATCCTTCATTGGGAATTTGGGTCATGTTCATATGTGGTAGGCCTGAAAAGTCTAAGGCATCTTTTCAGTGAATTTTTAGAATAATAAATAATAAAAACGTAAGAGAGAAGACAAGAGAAAAAAAAGAGAGAAGTTGGATGGAATGTGTTAGACAGAGGTCAATTACATATCTCACAGCTGTCTCCAGTTTAACAAACTAACTTTCAAAAAATACAAGCTGGTGAATTTTGAGACTGTAGTCAGCTCTCTGGCATTTTTTTTTCAAATGGGCTTCCAGTTTCATAGCGTATATTCAATATGGATCCCTTATAGTTTTAATTCTTCCCGTAAGATATTGAATCTATTGTTTTTACCACGTGAAAACTACTTTTGGCTTTCGTTGTTGGATAGTCTCAATGTTATTTCATGTTTTTACTTCTTGAGTTGTAGTACAGATACAACAAGGTAGCTTAGTCCCAGCAATATCCTGTGCTGGATAACTAGGTCCTCTTCCTCTGGAAGGTGGCCCACGTACAAGTCCTGTTCCTTCTTTGGATGCTTTCAGAAGAGGATAAAGATTATGTGTAGTCTTGGACTCTGATTCAATTACTTGCTTTGCGTAGTTCTGAAATTCACGCTCCTTAAAAAGTGCAATAGCCTCTCTCTGAGTATCGTAGTCCAAGTCTGCTTGTTTTTCCTGCTGTTCTCTTGCCTGCTTTTCAGCCTGGTGAAGAAAAGGGAATAGCAAAGGTTGATATTTCCTTCACARCATAACCATCCATTAAAACGTACAGAGGATAAGCTTACAAGAGAGCTGAGGTGATGAGAATCAGTTTATACTTGTCAAAAATCTTTCTTCTTTTCAAAATTAATTGAATACTTTAGTGAGCCTCAACATTAGCTGCTGCTCTTTGGTGACCGGCCCAGAAGATACAAGATGGCAGCAGTAATTCACAGTAACTGAGGACAGGGTGTGGTTTATCATTGCAAACCAGCCTGGACCTGCACAACACTTCTCAAGAGGAAAGGCTTTGTGTTAGTGGCTGCCCAACAGGGATCACAGAATCACAGAATGGTTGAGGTGGGAAGGGACCTCCGGAGATCACCTAGTCCAGCCCCAGAAGGATTTTAGTAGTGGGGTCATGAGCACATCGGAAGCTCAAGCGCAGAAAGGGGATGTGAATCCCGGAGTGGGGTCTCTTGCAGTCATGTTTGGAAAGTACTGATCTCTCTCCTGTCGGCCCTTTCAGGTAATCCTCCTCGACCAGCACGGTCAGAGACAGTCTCAAAGAGAATGCTGTTCCCCTGCTCTGAGAGGAGGTTGGTCCCCAACACCAGCATCTGGGCTGCATACAGGTCAAACAAACAAACAAGCAAAAATACAACAGCAAAAAGCTCCCCCCCCCTCTCTGCCAGGATCTAGTTCTGTTGGTTTAGATGCATACTTCTTTCTAAAGGGGCTGACAGAGTACAGCACTTCTATTTACCATTTGCTGGACCTGAATTTTCTGGACTTCCATATTTTCATCACGACGTCTTTGTTTCTTGGCTTTTTCCATTTCCAAGAAGATGCGATCTGCTTCCATTAACTCATAAAGTTCTTTTTTACCCTCTGCTTTTTCCTCTTTCTCCCTTTCCACTTTCATCTTCATCTATATTTTACAAAATATACAAAGTTAACCAAGTAGCTAGCCAGCTAAGTTGGAAGTCATGTCTTTCAGCAAAAGCACCCCTCTTTCAGAGCTGTGATGAGCATGGTCACTGTGGTTGGCCAGTGTCCAAGCCCAGGGTTTTCAGCAGAGCTGGTAGATATGCACCCAACATGTGGGGGGAGAGAGACAGAGGACCCCAGGAAAGATGGCAGATGACCTGATGAAGCGTGCTGATAGGCAGTGCTAAGCATGGTAAATGTTCACATGAATTACCAATGATTATAGCGCCTTCCACCTCTAACCTTCGGAGAGAGTATTATCACATATACCTCTTGCACATTGCTGAAGCAGTTAATCCTGAACCTATATGTGGTAAATATGAGAGGTGGCTGTTAAGTGAGAACCTGAACATGTGTCTCTCTCCATGAAGACTAAAAAGAAGATACTAAGAATTCTTGTGTCTCTTAATGATATTCAGAAGAAGGYTGGCTATATCATAGTGTATTCTTACCCTCCTCCTCCAAGTTTCTTACCACAGTGGCTCTGTGTTCAGCAATAGATTCAATGTCAGCCTTTTTTTTTTCTTCTTTGTCTTTGCGTTCTTTTTCTTGCTTAGCTTCTTTTTTTGCAATATCTCTAGCAACACGATCATCTTCCATCTTAAATGCCTTGTTCATCTGTGCAGCTAGTCGGTTAACAATGGTGTCCTGATGTTCCTGCATTAGCCTGCAGGAGAACATGAACTATCGTAACATACCAGGGTACCCACCTGGCCTACCTGAGCTTTTTCTGCTACCAAAACAAGCAATGCTACTTCCACTCTTCTCTCCTCTTGTTGCACAGGCCCACCTGCCCAACTTCTTGACCTCCTTGCATTCCTCCTCTTCTGTTCTTTACAAATATCTGATTTGACAAATAATTGTTACCTATTTTTGTCAAGCTAGCTTTTTGTTGCAATAGTAAGCTAGATCACTCAGGGAGGAGTCCACTTAGCATCTTGCCATCAGGAGGAACTGTTGGGAGTACTTGATGAGAAGAGGTAAGAGAAGGAAGCTATTACATTAGCTCAGTGGTATCTTTATGCCATACTCTCACTGTTAAATAAATAAACCGTATTTCCTTACTAATACCCCAATGTAATTAATACAGGTGCCTAGTTAAGAAGTCAGATACAGTCTTTTTCTTGATCTGCCTCAGGGAAATATAGCTTGTGCTCCAAAACTGCTTTCCACCTAGATCTTAATTGTCTTCAGTTGCTGCAGGGGTGGAGCTTTTGCAGGCCTTATGGAAAATCACTGCTCACAACACAGTGGTGTACAGCTTTGCACTTCTGCAACTCTTTGTGCTTTGAAGAATTGGGAGATTTCCTCCCCACCCAACTTGTTATTATTGAAGTTGAGAAAGAAATCCCTTTTTCTCCTGAATTCCCTACATTCTCTGTCAGCAGAATTTATTTGTGGAATAACTGTGGTTTGTGTTGCATCATCAGTCTGAAAGAATTGAATATGACTACAGTATAATTTTAAATTGTGATCTAGCTTTGTACCTACCTTTGCATTTCAGCTTCTTTTTCTTTTCTCAGCTTGGCAATAATTTGTTTTGCTTTAAAATGAGCTCTAATCCGATCATCTTCTTCCTCTTGTTTTTGTTCCTCTGCTGCTTTGATTATTTTCTGGTCAGCTACATGTTCCTGCATAGACAAAATGATCCTGATATATTCATAACAGATGAAGTTTAGGAAATCTGGGCCTTGGGTATCAACTTAAAGGAATCACTCCCTATTCTATCTCTTCATCTTTCTTTCAAAGAAAGAAGAGAAGGGATTCTCAGTACCTCCACTTACTTCTGCTTCCCTGTTCAAGCATGCTTGAAGGGGAGATAGCGGGTCTGAGAAAAGAGAAGGGGAACTGAGCACTGAACACAGCCACTTTCCCAACATGTTATATAAACACATTGATAGGCAGGGGGATAAATGAAATATGGGCACAATCCCTGTTCAAACATGAGAGGAACGGTAGATGCAGAGTGAGGACACCAAGGAGTGCTCTTTCATCCAGCAGAAAAATGGGGTATACCACTGCAATGCTACACAGTGTTGTGAGGATTATTCCTCACTTCCATTCACTCACAAGCAGGAGAGGGGGAGTTGCGATGAATGGGAATATGCAGTCCCCACCAACACACACAACTGTGTTGCTCCTGGCCCACCTCATCACAACCTTTCCCAATCTAAGAGCTCAATCCAAATACTAGCTGAAGAGGGCTGTTTTAGAGTTTCATGTGAAAAATACCATCTTTCACATACTGGTCAAAACCGTTGTGAGCATTGCTGCTTCACCTGTGGCAAGGTGCCTTTGAAGGTGAAGAGAGAGGGCAGCAGGTCTTGCTCAATTTCCTAAACATTGCTGATCATAAAGGGAAAAAAAGTTAAAAAGATACTGTCATATTCACTGACACAGGTTATTCCTTCTTCCAAACAAAGGAAAATGGGCTCAAAATGGAGCAGCTACATGGAACCTAAATCCAGGTGTCAAGTCAAGGAGGATACTCCTTGCTGTCTGCAGCAGACTTTTTCATCACAGGCCGGTCGAGGCTCAGGCATCAGTACACTRCCACTTCAGGCAAGAGAAGACACCTCTCTCCAAGAGGCCTCCCTCAGAAGCAGGGAGGACAGAGATGGCTGCAACTGTCAAGGTACGGATAGGAGCTCATGTCACCGAAGCAGTCGGCAAGCCTCCCGTTGCCCTCAGGCCTGTTTGTTTAGGTATATCAAGGCAACTTTCACTCCCCGCAGCCAAAGCAAAACCAGCACTGAGCTCTCTGCTTTCCTGTTACTTACATGATGCAGCCTCTGGTGTTCAAGTTTTTCCACCTGCTCCTTTTCCTTTCCTCTCTGAATTTCCAACTGGTACAACCGGGTCAATCTCTGAATTTCTTCTCCTTCTCTTTTGTCTTCTAGCTTGGCTAGTTCTGCCTGATGCTGGTGCTCCTTTATTCTGAAACAGAGAAAGGAGTTGAAGAAAGGGTGAAGTAGTGAAAAGACATAAAGTAGTGAAAAGACATAAAGTAGTGAAAAGACAAGGATTCTGCATGTCTAAAGGTACTTTAGCACCAAAGAATCTGTACTTTGAAGTGGAGGTGGGTAGACTGTCAGAGATCAAAAATAGCATCATCATTTTTAAAGGTAGCCCCACACCCTCTAGCCAGAACTTAGCTACACAGTATGCACAGTCAGATTGCAGTCTTCTGGTAACATTACTTTTTATCTGTTTGACCCATTAACACCACTCTATTCATGACATTCTGGCCTATCTCTGCAGCAGTCTGAGCAACTAGGATTTCCCCTGTAAGTCCCATGATACCTATGTTTTTCTTCATGCACATGCAGGCCAGAGCTTAAACTGGTAGTGTTCTGTACTAAGTTCTGCAGGGATTTATACATTGGACCTAGAATATGTGAGACTAGACTTTGAGCCCTTCCTCTGCATCAGGGAATTTGATTTCATCTGCCAAATTTCCTGGGCCAGTCCTGTGAACACCACTGGGGACCCCTCTATGAGGTTTCTGGAAAAGCTGAGAGAAGGAATGGAGGTGGCAGAGATGCATTCTCTTGGCATCTGGTTATGGCCAAATGGAAAATCTGTTTTAACCTTTTCCTTTTCTGGAAACAAAACTGAGTTAATATGAATTTTCAGTAACTATTTCTGAATAGTGAGTTGACTAAAAATTAACATTGCCTGCTGGAGGCCATTTTACATGCAGCCTGTTGGCAGCTACAAGACACTGCATATCACAGTGCAAGATTTTTTTTAGAACTCTAGATCTTTCTTCTAAAACATTGCATTTGTGGTCCAAACAATTAATAGGTTTCTCTAAAAGCTTTATAGAACATATTTATGAGAAGAGAGTTTACATAAAGAATGAAACAGAGTTGCTATTGATTAATTATTACTTACTGTTCCAGCTGATGTCTGCAAAGTGCCTTTTGTTTCATATAACGTTCATGTGCCTTTTCCTGCTCTCTGAGAATAGCTTTTTTACATTCATGTTCCATTTCTTCTTCCCTCTTTTTATTAACATCTCGCTTTAACTTTTTAAATTCAACTTGAGCATCTCTTTCTTTTAGGACCTCAGTAAGTAGAAGTGCACTCTACAAGAGAACATTTCAAATAATTTGCATGTTCAGACATGTTTAAAGAAATTCAATAAAATTTGAAATTAAAAAATAGTAAGTTGTCAACAGACATGTAACCCTTTCACTCTTTCATTCTTATAGTATTGATAGGTTCTTGCTTGATCAATAGCATCTTTCCGTTTTGCTGCTTGAAACTGTGCTTCTTCCAAATCAATTAACCTTCTCTCTTCCTCTTCCCTTTCTGCACATAGTTTTTTGGCTTTAAGTTTCCGTTGTGCCAGGCCCTACAATGCAGATAAAATTTCTTTTTTTTTTTTTGCAGATCATGCTTAAAAACTGTAGATTAAAAATGTATAAAGTATTCTGAAGACGATATACTCAATTACTTTTTTAATTTTGAATTTTAGATTTAATTCAACAATTAAACTATTTAAAAGAAGTTTAGTTAAAGTACTTATTAAAAAGCAAAATTTAAACAAAGGGAGTACAGCTAGAAATATTGCCATGAGTGTTTTTGCATGTATGAAAATGACTGCCCCAATTTACAAATGTATCTTGTACTTACCATAATGGTATTGGGCCAGTCTTTTACGGCTGCCTTGGAGCGTAAGTGCATTTCTTTCCGTTCTTTCCTCTCAGCAAGGATACGTGCTGCTTCTCTAGTTGTACTGCCAAGATTGTCCTGAATCCTTTCCCATTCTGCTTTTGGCAATACAATAACTTGATGAAGATCTACGTCGTTTGGAAGAAAACATCCATCTAGACTATTATTTTCTGCCAAACCATTTAATGCTATGCATAGGGAAGAAAAGATATTAAGGTTACTTGATATCAGAAAATCCTAAATTTAAACCTGTATCAAGATGTTCCTGCATAGTAATGATACTAAGTTATAACAGTTACTTTCCCTATCCCAGTACTCTAGAGCTAAGACAGAGTAGCTACACACTAAACATGGCTGGGGTATGTGCTTGGGCTATGCCACACCACTGTCTGAGTGATTTAACCATTTGCATGTCCCCTTAATTGTTTGTATGTATGTATATACGTAGCTTGTGATAACTAACGCTTTTGAGACAGTATTTGGGCGTGATTCTGAGGACAGCAGGGACCAGGGAGCATTCCCAAAAGGGAAGGGGGAATATGGGTGAAGCCATTCGGCTGGGGGGTGGAGGGAGTCAGCCAGAGGGGGCAGCAGTATGGGCACAGGCTGTGCCTTGCCACCCTTGTCCTGGGCTCCTCATATTTACTAGAACATGTGTGTGTGTGCATGTGTGCGCACACACATGTGCATGCATAAGTATGTTTTCTAGGTGATCATTAAGTTTTGTGAAATATCCTTCAAAAAAGAAATTAAGTTTTGAACAAAAAGACATTCTCTTAGAAATTCTCCTTGTTTATCTGATTTGCAGCAGATTAACATATCTAAAACATAAGGAGGCTTTCACTTATAGTGATACTTATGCTAAAATCAAAATCTGTTTTTTAGATTCAGTTATTAATCTATTTGTCTTATTTGGGGACTGGGCCTGATCTTCTGCCTCTTTCCAAGATAAAGGTAGCCTTGCTACGTAACCATACGTAGCAGCAGCTAGTATATTGTTACAATTCCGTTCCTTGTGAATTCTGAACTATCAGACACCGCCTTCTTTTCTAACTTCCAGGTGTTTTATGATAGTATAACTCCACTGCTTTCAGGTTAGCTCTTTCCAGTTATATTTCAGGGAGAAACGGGCATTAAAATTCTTGTCTACAGGTGGAGGAACAGGAGSGAGATTGGAGAGGGAGCGCCTTGCCCGGTGTTGGCCTGGGTGCCCGCTTGCTGCCGCTTCTCCAGGGGAGCCGCCCTGCACACGGCGAAGGGACGCCCGCAAAGCGCCCGGGCGCCTCGCTGCCCGCGCTGAAGCGGGGCGCCCGAGGCCAGCCGCCGCGGCCCCGCGCGGGCCGCTCCCTCCCGGTGCTCCATGGGCCCTTTACCCTCCGCYGCGCCGCCCGCTCGCACGCCCGCGGAGCCCCACTCACGGGCTGGCTCCCGCCGCCGCCCGCGCGGGG
>NW_020448086.1:1646654-1660779 GCF_003343035.1 Apteryx rowi | reverse complement strand
GCGCCCCGGGGCGAGGGCGGGCCGTGCTCGAGGCTGGGGCAGCAAATGTGCTTGAGGAGAACGGCGTTAAATACGGGGGGTGTCTCCCGCCCCAAGGGGTTGCCATAGCCCGGAAGTGGGTTGTAGGTACCGCACTTGCAGAATCGCAGGAAACCAGCCGATTTTTTTCCAGATCCAACAATGGCAGTGTTTATTTTTGTCGTTGACTTTGATTCGGTGTGCCTCGTGTTTATAAACAATTTGGCTTCAGCTGCTCAGTACTACTTGCCTCTCCAAATATCTCTTAAGGTTTTCTGCGTCCAAATATCTCTTAGGCTCTTTGACAAGCTGGATTCTCAGCCCAGCTGGGAATTCTAGTTCCGTTGCACTGGCAAGTGATTATGGAGAAATTAAGAATCGTTGGTCAAACCAATAATGTATAAGGAAGGGAAGATTGATTCTGTGTCAGTAAATATTAATTACTACGCAGTGTGCATCTAGATACATCTAGATTGTATATTTTAAACAGAGCTAGAGTTAGGGCTTTGACCTTTACAGATTGTGGGTTTTTTTAGCTTCAGCATAACTTTTCCCACAGCTGTAGTAGCCATAAATAGTGTACTGTGTTTAGATTTTGTCCTAACTCCTTATTTTCTTGCAGAGTTTTTCTCTTCTGAGCACAAGATCAGGATAGGAATTCAGTACTTTTGCTTATGTAAATATTTCTCCTTTTTGTTTGTGTTTTGAAAACTCTTCTGACAGCTATGAAATTTCTGTTGGTTTTTGATTTTGACCATACGATCATAGATGAAAACAGTGATACCTGGATTGTGAAATGTGCTCCTGAGAAAAAGCTTCCTAATGAATTAAGAAACTCCTATCGACCAGGACACTGGACAGAATATATGGGTAGAGCCTTTGCCTACTTGGGAGACAATGGCGTCAAAGAAGATGAGATGAAAAGAACTATGACAACAATTCCATTCACTGCAGGAATGGTAGATCTTCTAGGCTTTATTGGCAAGAACAAAGAGTTCTTTGACTGCATAATTATTTCAGATTCTAATACAGTGTTTATTGACTGGATTTTAAAAGCTGCTGACTTTCATAAGGTGTTTGATGAAGTGTTTACAAACCCTGCAGCATTTACCAGTACTGGTTATCTTATTGTACAGAATTTTCACACTCACCATTGTGCAAAGTGCCCTAAAAACCTTTGTAAAAGGAAAGTGTTAAAAGAATTTCTAGATAAACAACTGGAGCAAGGAGTAAGTTATATACAAATTGTGTATATAGGTGATGGTGGGAATGATCTATGTCCAGTAACTTTTTTGAAGAAGGATGATATTGCTATGCCCAGGCAGGGATATACTTTAGAGAAGAAGATTTCTCAACTCTCCCAAGGTCTCAGTCCTGTAGACTGTTCTGTTCTGGTTTGGTCATCTGGTGTAGAAATAATGTCTTACTTGAAACTGCTTCTAAAGGAATAATTCAAATGATAACAGGAAACAAATATTGTTATACTTTATCTTCCTATAACTGCATGCACATTAAAACACAAAATTGTAAAGTTGGGATGTTATTATCTGGACCTGTTGTTGTTTTTTTAATATAAAAGTATTTATCTTCAATTCTGACAATAGAGGGAAAATGTTGTTAAAATGGCTTTCTAACGTACTACATGTTCCAATATAAATGGAGAAGGGTGGCTGCAAAGGGGATTGACCATAATTCATAATTTTTTTATTATTATTATTTTCCGAGCCTTTATCAACTGCATAACTGACTTCTGTTCACATGTTTACAGGAAGACATAGGATTAGTGCACAAAAGAATGAAATTCTTTACTTGTAAAATGTTAGGTGCCAGGAATAAGGTTCTGGGGCTGTCGGCTTTATATTCTTCTTTAATCAGGATAAATGTTTAATGTGTAAATTATTTAGTATGCTTGTAATCTTGTTTGATCTGAAGATGCATTTATATTTTAATATACTAAATATTTTACCAAACAAAATTACTTTTTAATGGTTTATATTAAAGCCAATAAAAGGTACTGTCACTGACAAAAACAAAGTGCATGATTTGTGTAATGTATTCTGCTGGCCTTTGTGTCTTCAGGTCCCCGTACTTGTGAGGACTTGGAGATAGTGAACACAAATGTAGGTGTCAGCCTCAGAAATCTTTGGATAACACCTTCACTTATTTTATCAGTCTGACTTCTTCTGTTCTTGAGAACAGTAAGAATTTTGCTATTCTGTCTGAAGAAGATTCTCCCATTCTCCTGACTATCACTAGCAGTGTGCTGTTGCCGCTCTGTGTAGAGCTAGAACTGATCTTCCCCGTAGACATCTGGGAGTCAGCAAGGTGCTTTGTTTCTTCCTGCTGAGTTTCTGCTGTAATGCACAGGCCCACAGAATGGGGGATTTGTATGCATTTTTACACTACTTTCACCTCTTCATTGTTACCAGTATAAGAGTATAATCCTCTCTCACAGGCTAGGAGGGAACATCTCTGTCCATTTGAAGATTTAACGGATTTTTTCTGTCTCTGAGGGAATTGTATGTGAATGTGGACTCTGCTTTACCACTTGCAGTGATTTGGGTAATGCATATAGAGATACTAAAAATGTCTCATTAAAGTTAAATAATGTATTTTCATGCCAAATTTTTGCCTTCTTATAATCCCACAAAAGGTCCAAAATGATGATGTACTTTCCTATTGATTTAATGTGTTTTAGGTTTACTGCCTTAATAGCTGAGAAATTAGTCCAACTTTAGCAGCACTTATGGTTACAGGTGCCTGAGATGGAGCTGCCTGTGATTGCTGTAACTGTCTTCCTCTGCATTTTTGGTGCAGTGATGTTCCGATTTTCATCATATGCATTTGATGTTGTCACTACCTTCTTTGACTCAGCTGAATATTTTTAGGGGTGATCTCTCTTGTTTTGAGGCTGATGCTATATGAATGAAGATTTTGTTTAAATACTTCCTTGTAAAGGTTCAGTTTTCAGCCCTACTTTAACTTATTATAGAAGATTGCTTGAGTAGTCTGTTGTTTAAGATATCAAGACTAATACAGTTGAGTTTTTGGGTGCATTGATTTAATAATGGATATTTGATAGTGGTCTGAGGTCTGTATATATAGGTAGAGCTCCTACCCTATTATCTTCTACAAGTGCCCAAAGGCAGCATCTGAAGAGTTGGTTGGGTCTCTAGTTGTGACAGTTTTAAGTTGATTTGCAAGTTATACAAAACAGTGGTAGTGGCAGTTGCATAGTATGCCATTTTGTATAGTTACTTTTCTTTTTTTTAATCTCCTTCATTCCAGATGTGCTGCTTAATGTTCCAGATACTGTGCCAGTCTCTTCTGTCCTTTTCAGAACTTAATTGTGGGGCAGCTTGCTTTCAGGTTGTCCACAGATCTCGGTTACTGCTTACTTGAAAACAAGCAAACAGAAAAAAGCTACTATATGAATAATAATTCAGCATTTTCTTCCACCTAGATTAGGTTAACTAATGCTCTTTTACCCTTTAAAAACCCTACCTAGTAGTTTGGTGTATTACTGAATCATTGAGTAAGAAATTATCTTCACTCTCTTCCCTCTCAGAGAGAGCAATTTTTTGTGTTTTGAACGAAGTACTGAAGCAGGAGATGAGACTAGATTAAGCAAAGTAAACTATTTGAAAGACTAGCAATTATGGTCCGATCACTTTAAGCACAGGGTGGAGCTAATGCTATTTGGTGGGGCAATGTGCATGTTGGAGACAGAGAAATTTGTTTCCTTCCAGTAAGTAAGCCATTATGTAGTTGATATGAGGTTTGGGGTTTATTCTCTCCTTAAAAAAAAAGCAAGATTACTTTTCTAAGGGGTTTGCATTACCACCACAGTTACCAAGCTTTTTACATTTGGGTATGAAGAAGAGGAGATGAGTATCTCCAGCTTGCAGTGTTAAACTGGTAAGGCAGCCAAAAGAGAAAGGAAGATGGAGCAGATCCTTGGAGGGACGTGTATTTTGTACCGTTGCTGACCTCCAAGCTTGCCAGGGGTTTAAAATAACATGCCCTCTGGGAGGGAGATGGTCAAGGGACTGAGGAAGTACGATGACTTAGGTAAAGATATTATGAAAATAAATGCATCCTGGAAGGAAGTGTATATGTGAAATTTTCCATATAGTAGCAGAGCAAAGTGTGTCTATCACATGCCAGCCATAACAGAGTACTTACATAATACTGCACCCTGATCTTATATGCTAGTAGGATAGCGAAGAGCTGGGAGAAACTTCTGCCTGTCCATAGGAAGCTGATGAAATGGAAAGTGGAAAACACCAGCAGCAAAACAAAGTTGTTGGCATGGGGATGTATAAACAGATTTGGACCATACAAGGGAATGCGCCGGAGGGAAAAAAAAATAAAAATGGAGCCATGTAGCTGTTGGACAGCCCCTGGTCGGAGGCAGCAGGCTGGGCTACTGCTAAGTCCTGGACTGCACCACAAAACTCTGATTAATGCATTGAGGGTGGTTGAAAACCAGAAGGCAAAGATGTGTGAAGGATTTGTTGTCTTTTTTTGAAACAGTCTGTTGAGGTCTTAGGCTACTACATAAAGGACAAAGGAAAGTTTGAGTCCTGTTGCGCAGTCTGCATGTGAGGATGGATGAGAGGCGTGTGTCCATAAACACCTTCTTCCCATTCAGATTCCTTCCTTAATTCATGCTTTTTGGGGAGGAAGTACCACTAGTAATAAATATAATATGTATATCTCTCTTAATTTTGACGTGTGTAGAGCTCATAATTTTTTTCTTTTGGATATTGGTGTCACTTAGCTAATAGTAACAATAGGTAGCTAATAGGTAACCACTTTTGATAAGAGAAGCTATTCCCAGACCTTTCAGGCCCAGGAGCACTCTGGCAGGGCAGGCAAATCTGGCTGAGATGGGGAGAGCTGGCTGGTGTGAAGGATCCCAAACCTGCTGGTGGTGAAAGGGAGTCCAGGCCCTTCAGGAGAGAGCAGAGCCGCTTTGACCCCAGAGTGACCCCCAAATACATTTAGGGGTCTCCATTACAGAAAATGAAAAAGACTTCTGAAGCTGCAAACCTCTTTTTTCAGCAGTGGCAACAGTCGTATGAATTTCCTTGTGAATAATTTGCTTATATTTGCAGTCTGTTTGCCAGTACAGTTTGTGACAGTCATTTGAGCCTTGCCGGGCTCAGATGTCTGAGGAGGCTGTTGCCATCCCCTCTCAAAGCCTGGGCTTGGGTAGAGGGGAGGGGATCCCTTCAGGGGAACCCCGGACCTCGCTGCCCTTTCCGGCGCTGCGCTTCGCCGTGCCGGGGGGAGCGGGGCGGCCGCGGGCCCCTTCCCTCCCGGGACACGAAGCTGCCGCGGGTGGCTGCGGGCGGCCGAGGAAGCCGCTCTTGCTTTGTCGCGTGGCCCAGCGCCGCCGAGCGGGTGACGCCCCCCGCTCCCCGAGCATCTGCTCCCGTCCCTAGTGCGGCCGGCAGCAGAGGGGCCGCCTGCCACCGCCGCGGCGAGCCCTTCCCCGGGGCGGGGGAGCTCCACGCCGCCGCCGCCGCCGCCGCGACCGAGGCGAGCGGAGCCTCCCCCGGGGCGAGCCGCGCCGCCGGGGCTCGGTGACCTTGAGCGGGGCCCCGCCGAGGGGCTGCCCCGCCGGCCGCCCGCGGGCAGCGGCCCTTCCGAAGATGGTCAAGGGGCCGCCGCCGCCGCCCCCCCGCCGCGGGCCGCGCCGCGCCGCGCCTGCCGGGGCGGTGAGCGCCGCGCGGGGGAGGGGGCTGCCCCGCTCCCCGGGGACGGCGCTGGGGGCGGACAAAGCGGCCGGCGAAGCCTCGCTTAGAAGTGCTCGCGGCGGTGCTTAGCGAGTAGCGACCGGCGGCGGCGGAGCGGAGGCGGGAGCGCGGGGCGGCCGGAGCCTGGGGCAGGGCGCGCTGCGTGCGAGCGAGCGAGCGAGCGAGCGAGGACCGCCCGCTTTTGTGCGGCGCCGCGGCGATGGCCCTGGCAGGGCAGGAGGACTACGTCTACCTGTACAAGGACGGTTCCCACCCGGGGGATTTGCTGGGGGCCTTCCGAACGTTTTACCTGGACGGCTTGTTTACTGACATTACTCTTCAGTGCGCGTCCGGGGTCATCTTCCATTGTCACCGAGCTGTGTTGGCAGCTTGTAGCAATTATTTTAAAGCGATGTTCACAGCCGACATGAAAGAGAAATCTAAAAAGCAGATCAGGCTCCCCGGGCTCAGCCACATCATACTGGAAGCCCTGGTGAATTATGCGTACACAGCGCAGATCCAGATAACAAAGAGGAACGTTCAGAGCCTGCTCCAGGCTGCGGACCTCCTGCAGTTCGTGTCGGTGAAGAAAGCCTGCGAGCAGTTTCTGGTCAGGCACTTAGATACAGACAACTGCATAGGGATGCACTCCTTCGCCGAATACCACCACTGCCCCGAGCTGGAAAAGGAGTCGCGGCGGATAGTGTTGTGGCAGTTCGAGGACGTGTGGAAGCAGGAAGAGTTTCTGGACATTGGCAAGGAGAAGCTCTTCTTTATTCTCTCCAGAGAGAACCTCAATGTTTGGCAGGAGAAGACAGCCATCGAAGCTGTCGTTAAGTGGGTTGCACACAACGTGGAAGAAAGAATCGAGTACATCTATGAACTGCTGAGCTGCGTCAAAATAGATTTAGATAGCATGTATTTAAGGTCAGCTTTAAGCCTACAAAAAAAATGCCGACTAAATGATAATAAGATCAGGTCACTCGTATACAATGCACTAAACCCCAACCCCAAAGGCATTTCCAAAAGACCCACAGCAGTCATGTATGTGATTGGAGGATACTACTGGCATCCCTTATCAGAAGTGCATATTTGGGATCCTTTAACCAATGCCTGGGTCCAGGGAACAGACATGCCAGATCACACCAGAGAGAGCTATGGGGTCACTAACTTGGGCCCCAACATTTATGTGACGGGAGGTTATAGAACCGAGAGCATCGAAGCGCTCGACACCGTGTGGATTTATAACAGCGAACGAGATGAGTGGACAGAAGGCTGCCCCATGCTTGATGCAAGATACTATCACTGTGCGGTTTCTTTGGGTGGCTGCATCTATGCATTGGGTGGCTACAGAAAGGGAGCTCCAGTACAAGAAGCCGAGTTCTATGATCCTTTAAAAAAGAAATGGGTTCCTATTGCAAACATGATCAAAGGTATGTAAGCTTTTATACGACTGCTGCCTCAATGTCTGTCCTTTTGCCGATGCCACTTACAAATGTCACAGATGTGTTTCGGGTATGATCCAAGTTCTACTGACGTCATGGGAATCTTCCCGTTAATTTTGGTGGGCCTTGGGTCAGGTCCTYACCAGCCAAACTACTGCAAACATCCAGACCCCGCACCGGGGCCTGAGAGCTGTGTCACAGACACTGGTGGCCACATGCGAGCAGTACTCTCAGTTTAATTTTGTCCCCTTCCAGGAGCAAAATTTCTGTGCAAATTAGAAACAAAACAGAAAAATCTCTGGGACTGATGTCCATCCAGTAGACCTTCAAAGACCAAACTCCAGTAAAGGGATTGTATTATTTTAATATGGTATAGAATCTAATGACTTAAGTTCCTAATGGAAGGTAAAATTCTTTGCTCGAAGCAGGATAAACTGACAGAAACTTCAGTTCAGGTTATTAAGGTTTTCAGTGCAGTTATTTACAGACGTGCCTTCTTCATTTAAAGCTTTTTGCAAGTAATTTTCTCATTTCTCAGTATCATCTGTTCAGGATCCTAAGTTTTCTCTTTAGTGTGAAGATAATGAGAAGTTCCCATACCTAGTTTTTAGCAGCCAGACTAGTGATTTACTACAAATGTACAAATTTGGATCACAGCCCTATTGAAGTGTATTATTTCATTATAAAATTTATAAAAAATTATACATTTTATCATATAATTTGTATAACATAATTATTGATAATTATTGATAAAATATTTTACAAAACTATACTGCAACTTGATACTTTTATACATGAATGAGAGATTTCTGAGGTGTCTATAATAGGAAAACACTTTTATCATACTCATACATCAGCTTCTTCAATATTCATATATTTCCAACAAACATTGCTATTACTCTTACTTAATTTAAAAAACAGAAATACTACACTAATACTCTGAGCAGGGGTATGTATTCTGTGCAGGTGTTTTGCTGCATTTTCTGTGTGAAGCTTTTTCTCAGAAGCTTAAAAAAATACAGGATTTTCTTCCTAATTTTTGTCCATTTTACTTTGCAAACCCCTTGTTTAGTTTTCTTTCATTTTCCTGGAGATAAAGTTAACATAGCTTGATTCTGTTTGCGTCCTTGTTTATACAATAGCATCATTAATTATATCATGGGGAAGGCTAAAACTATCACAAAGGATACTCTGAGACACTGAATAATCTCACCTCTCATTGACTTTTCCCTTGCCAAATAAGTGATGACTTTTGAAGATTTAATTTAGTAAAATACTGAAAGAATTTCCCTATTCCAAAACCTGTGTGACTAATGTTGCGTGAAATTTTGTGTGGCCATATTATATGCAATACAATGTGCCAGTTAATACATTTTTATTTAATTTCTTTTAACTTATACTGATAAGGTATCACTACAGTTTATTTAATTGCATATTCATTTACATACTTGAAAGCATCATTTCATGCTAAAATAATAACTAGCAAGTCATTTGAAATGGGATTGTTGGTGTAAGTGGCAGAGAGTATTTTGTGGAGCCTGAAGGTGTGCTGTGACTTTAATACTGTGTACAGGAGTTGGAAACGCCACCGCCTGTGTCCTGCATGAAATCATCTATGTAACCGGAGGTCACTACGGGTACAGGGGAAGCTGCACCTATGATAAAATCCAGCGATACCATTCAGGTAGCAATGAGTGGAGTATAGTCGCCACAAGTCCACATCCAGGTAAACAGTGATTTCTCTCATGAATTTAGAGTTTGATTTTATTGCTTCTAGCTTGGAATCTTTAAGCCCCCTTGCAGCATTTCTGACGTTTTTCTATTAAAAGGAGCAATGCCTGTAGGGGCAGAAAGGTCCAGAATTGCTGTTTGACCCTGTGGGATCATCCCCATTTCCAGACTTTGAGAGAGGAAGGGAAGAGCTCTCCTCAAACATCTATATAAATGTTGTCCTAAGGAAGGGCTGCGTTCTATTAAATAACATACTAAGCTAATTTTTCATAAAATCTGTCTGTTCGTAGGCATTTGGCAAAGATCTTTTATATGGATTTTAATAGTGTTTTCTCTACTTTCTGCATTTGGTAACAATAAGTTTTTAAGGATATTCTCACTAAATACCAGTGATCATGTATATGTCTTCTAAAATGCCTCGGTCTCGCTTAGACCAAGTTTAGCAGAAGTTCCTGAGGCCTCTCCTAAACTCAGTGAAGAAACCCAGCTGACCTCAGTGGGCACTTAAGCCAAGACCCCAGTGTTGGTCAGGTAGCTGCAGTTCTATAAACTGCATAGCATTTCTTGTTTAAGTTAACATTATCATTCTGAGTTGAACTATATTCCTTTCTTCCTGAAGAATATGGATTGTGTTCAATTACGTTACAAAACAAGATCTATTTTGTGGGTGGACAGACCACGATCACGGACTGCTATGACCCAGAGCAAAATGAATGGAAGCAGATGGCTCACATGATGGAGAGAAGGATGGAGTGTGGCGCAGTGGTTTTGAATGGGTGCATCTATGTAACGGGAGGATATTCCTATTCAAAAGGAACGTACCTACAGAGTATTGAGAAATATAACCCTGAACTTAATAAATGGGAAGCAGTAGGTAATCTCCCCAGTCCTATGCGTTCACATGGCTGTGTCTGTGTGTATAATGTCTAAACAGATTTAATTTTCATATTGCTGTTACAGAAACAGCAGATAGAGTATTCATAGTTTTACTGATTACCTCATCAATGAGATGTCTAACATAATCCCTTAGATCATATTCATTAAAAACTATGTATAACTTATCTTCATTTTAAATGATTCGTAGATGATTCACAGATTCATATTCATATTGATTCAATGATTCATAGGTTCATAGATTCAAAGATAAATGCAGTAACAATGTTTCCATATATTTTCAGTCCAAACATTCTCTGTCATAAAAGTTTTTGAATGATTCTCTTACAATACTTTGTGTAGTTATATAGGAATGACTGTCAAAAACAGAATTTGTTTTCATTAGTACCTGAGTGGAACTATAGTCTGGTGTTAAGGTGAGTAAAACCAAACAAAATGCACTGCATTTCTGTGGACTGGTGGGTTTAAGATGAAATCTCTAATACTCCGCAGATAGTTATAGAAATTGTTCATTATCACAGGAAAAGCATGTGGTACATACACAGCAGTATCACTTTGAGGACTGGGTTACCACATCCAGAAATACTGGACAATTATCCTCTAAATCTAATTGTTCCTCTAAATCTGTCTTAAGATGCTGAAATGAGACGAGCACACGGGGGAAGAAGTGACACATGGTAACCCAGCAGCACAAAGAGAAAGCGTGCATTAGTTTTCCAGAAGCAGAGCAATGCTCTGCAGTGCAAGACCATTTGAGAAATGTCATTTTCACACTGAAAGGGCCTTTGGGAAATGAAAAAAGAAGTCTCTCCATTGCTTTGCAATGGGCTCTTGGCTGATTCACAGGTATTGTTGACTCTTTTCCGACAAAAGCCTTACTGTGATAGCTATTTTTGCAGTCATATATAAGATGTGTGTCTTCATGGAATGGAAGGAGCAAAGGAGAAAGACTGGAATATTCCTAAAATCTTCTCCAAGATACAAACATCGCTGTTTTATTTAATACCATTCTCTCCTTTCCAAAAGTGCTAAATTGTGACTTGGAACAAAGGCAGCAACTGAAGAAACTTGTCAGAATATTTGCGTATAGCAATTTAATACTAATTGGTCCACTGTATTTATTTATTATTTCTTTCAAAATGTGGTATGAGATCTTTGAATTCTGTCTAGAGAACAACTTGATGTAGGCAGAAAGATCATCATTTTGTGAGCTCCTTACTGCGGGCAGGCTCCCAGTGTCGCATGCCAGTGTCAGYGCTGGCAGAAAGCAGAATCCATATGTTATGGTTAAATACAGGGTATTTGCCTCTGCCATCACCAGCCTTCTTACCAGCCTGCTTTGCAGCCTGTCATGTGTCAGGTTGACTACGAATCATTATTTCTTAGGATTTGTTGTGTCCTCATACCTTGTATAGATACTGAATGTGTGGCTTGTTCCCTAGGGCCTGGTTCCCTAAGGGAGTAAGATACAGCTGTGTTGTCTTTCTGTGTGTGCGTCAGCTCCCCTCTACGTTTTGAATCTCATCTGTTTTCAGCCGTGTTTCACAGAGAGGTGTAGGTCTTAAAAATAAGAAAATTTTCATGTTTTTTGGAAGCTGGTAGCAGGATACAGGGGAGAAGGAGACTGAAATTGGTGTCCTATGAACATCAAGTGGAGCTGGAATTGCTGCAGTGTTGCAGGGAGGAAAGGGTGAGGTAGAAAACGTATTTGTAGCTGTACGTGTTCCCTGCCTCGTGGAACAACTGCTGAGATGTCTTGGGGGTGGGTTTATACAGCCATTTGTACAAAGACACTGTTATGTCACACATTAGCTGCTATATGAAGATGTAGTTTCAGCTTGTAAAAACAAAGAAACTTCATTCGTTAGCTGAAGGAACTTTCCTCCCTACTCCTTGAGATCTAGTACCATACAGCGGGAAGCACCTGCTAATTAATTTCCTGCRGCGCTGTCAGAGACCTAGTGCTGTAGTTCAGAGAAATACTTGCCTAAACAGGCAAATGGGTTGCATGGAATGTAAAAAATAGCAAAATCCTCCTGGTTGCTTAGGAGGTAGCTTTGGGGAGCGTTTGTGCCGGTGCCTTTGCCTCGTTAAGTACCTGTTGCCCCTTCTCTTGCTCCTGCTGCTGTGCTTGGGCAGTACAGCTGTTCGGGAGGCCTTGTGCAGAACAGCATCACAGAAGTCATCCAAATAAAGAAATAACACGTGGGAGCAGAGAGGCTGTTTTAACCCAGATCAGTTCCACAATCCAGCTTATAAAATGACACCAGAAACAGCTGTCAGACACTGGTATGAGAGGGGGGGACAACACAGGGCTGGGATAGGGCGCTATGGGAACTTTTTACACCAGCACTGCCACCAAAAATGAAAATTTTGACTTTATTGGATTCGTCAGATATGTTTAGGAGCTTTCCAAGCTGGTAAGCCCTGAGTTTATAATATTTCTTTCTCTTAATTGTAAGCATTTTGAATATCTTCTTTGTTCTTACATTTTT
Source organism: Apteryx rowi (assembly GCF_003343035.1). Taxonomy (NCBI): domain Eukaryota; kingdom Metazoa; phylum Chordata; class Aves; order Apterygiformes; family Apterygidae; genus Apteryx; species Apteryx rowi. The sequence goes on along the minus strand of NW_020448086.1, from coordinate 1,648,452 downwards.
ATACTGTTTCTCACTGGCATTTGACTAGCGGTAGCAGGTTGCACTCAACTCTGAGATTCGATGTGAAATTATATGGTGTATATACAGTTCTTTTGATGTCTTTGTGTATCACCTTAATGAGTCAGAAGCTCTTGTGTGCATGGGTTCAGAGTTTGCTTAGTTAACAGGCCCACCGAGAGCTATTTAAGGATCAAAGGGAATTTGTTTAAAGACTCCAAAATGTAAAGAGGTAGGAGGAGCTGAACCTTGAGGCTGCTTGAAATGTGTGGGCCAGGCAGGTTAGCAAAAAAAAAAAAAAGAAAAAAAAAGTGAATTTGTTTCTCTTGGAACTCTCCACAGTGGAGAATTTTGAAAGTCAGATGGAGACGTAAAGGGCTACATTGCAATACCGTGAAGGTGATCTATGTATTGAACAAATTTGCAGTGAACTCAAAGCATGTACTTAATTCTTCAGTGCAAAATGTGTATCAATGCAGCTTTGTGTTTAAAGAAAAACATATGACCATAGGAACAGCTGTTTGTGGCTTGACCTAAGGTTTGTTTAGCCCGATATCCTGTCACTGACAGTAGTAGGTAGGTGGAAAAATATAAGAACAAGGCAAGCACTAACATAACCTCCCAGCTTCCGCTCATCTGCTGCTCAGAGACTTTCTAAACTGGATACATATCTTTGATTAAGGACAGCAGCGTTTCAGGCTCAGAGCACAGGCCTGGGAGAGCAGAGTTCAGCTTCTTGCTCTGGTCACTGTGTGGGCAAGTGCTTCGCTTTTCCCAGCATCAGCCTACCTGTGAAGTGAAAAAAAGCCTTTAATTTTCAGATGCTGGGAGAATACGTGCTGATCTTGCATACGCTGAAGTCAGGCAGAATTCTGCCTATGGCTGCAGTAGAAATCAAGTTTTTTAGAGATTTTTGAATGCTTTAGAATAAATGGAATGTAAAAGTTCAAAGAGTTACTGTTACATTTTAACTGGTGCTATTTTTTACAATAACATATAATGCCCTTTTAAATTAATTCATGTTTTTAACACATCACAAGCAGGTGTGTAGCAATCAGACTGTTGAGCACAGCCAATATGAATTCAGTGAGATGAATGAGTATTTTGGCTCCCATTAAATAATTTGTGCATCCTACTTCAGGTAAAATGTTCAGGATATTTTTTAGCCATCTATGTGGTACATTTTTAATATTAACAGTTGAGTGTGAATACTAAATTGTGTGGCAATTGTGTGCTATTGTATCTGTTTTATGGTAGGAATTGTTTTACCATTTCATTTGTGAACTAGAAAGAGAATGAAATAATATAGAAGTTGAATCAATTGTTAAGACAGTACTACTATTTATTAATTTATTAAAATTAAATTATAATTTTATTCATGATATCCATGTTTGTAGCACTATGATGTCTAAAACACTTTAGTAACTATAAATGTATTTAAATAAATGTTTACACTGTTTAATAAATGTAAATGTGACCTAAACTAGCATCAGTGTACAAATACTAACTTTTAAATGACCTGTCTTTCTGTTGAGCGGAAAGATTGGTGCAAACACCTGCCCAGCCGAGCAGGCGGTTTGGGACAGCGGTGCTTTCCCCTTTGCGCGCCAGGCACACCGGCACCGCCGGCTCCTCCTGGCGCTCTTGCTGGCGCATTACAGTCTCTGATGCAAAGGACGATCACCGAAGCCCTCTCCGGTTCCCAGTTTTTGCGCCCCACTCTCCTTCCAGAACCACGGCAGGCAGCAGCTCCTGTGGCCGGCGCAGGCAGGCAGCTCCGCGGCCGGGCTGCAGGGGCGGG
>NW_020448086.1:1632399-1645890 GCF_003343035.1 Apteryx rowi | reverse complement strand
CCCGTGGCTCCCCGCTGCTTCACGGCGCCGGAACGCTGCCGATCCGGTAGTGGGATCCCGAAGGCCCGTTGTGCCCAGCGGCTGAGCCGGCGAGTCTGAAGTGGGCGTGTGCGGCGAGACTCGAGCGTCTCTTGCATCGGGAGGCTTTCGATGCTGTTGCGCAGGCAGGCAGGCAGGCTGGGGGCTGCTCCCTCTCTGAACGGGTTCCGCGGGGGGCGGGCTCGAGCCTTGCTGGGCCGCAGCACAGCTTGCCTGCGGGATGTTCGGTCCCTCACGCTTGGCGGGGTGCTTCTAGAGAAACTTTCCCAAGCATAAGAGTTAATCGGAAGGACGTGTCCTGGTGGGTCTTCTGTTCCTTTAAACGCTTGTACGATGTAGTAGGGTTTTTGTTTGTTTTGCAAATACCGCTAGGGAAATAGACCTCAGTTTTCTTCCCTTAACAGTGGAGCAGAGACTTGCATGGGAAACAGATTGGGAGACTGGGGCACTGTGAGAGCTGGGGAAGTGTAAGAAAGGGTATTCAAGGTTATAAAAAGGCTGAAGGACCCAGGAAACTGGGTGAAGACTATTGAAAAGTGTGTTCTTTCAGTTTTCTTCATAGCACTATTCTTAGCACTTCTGGAGGCCTCTCAAGTATTCAGGGGTAAAAAGGGGAGGAAAAAAAAAAAAGTGTCCTGCATGCATGCATCAGACTAGTGTGTTTTTTTTGGGGAGGTAAAGGAGACCCAGGTTACCCTACACTGATTGAGGAAGAGTTCCTTCTAAATGTACAAAACCGAAGCAAAGCAAACAGCTTTACTAACTGATTCTCTTGTAACTATACTGATTACCTCAGAAATGTTGCCTCTGCATAATCCTTACTTCATTAGCTGCAGTAGAACTGTTGGTGATTTCACCGCATGCAGCTAAAAGGTCCCACATTTAATTTAACAAGAATTTGCGTTAAGGGACAACAAGGTCTCCAACAAATCCATGCACCGTTCTGAAACAGTGAAGACAAGTGATGGGGCAAGCAGATACAGCCCAGTTCTCGGAGGCTTCACTGCACTGTGTTTCACACTGCAGAAGGGTACAAAGCTGCTGCTTCCACTCAGATCTAACTTAGTAGTGTGCTTGAGGCTGTTGGCTGACCAAGTGGAAGCTGGTAAGGGAAGAGTCTTATATTCAGCTCAAGCTGTATTTCAGCATGTGCCAGCAGACTGTCTCAATGCTAAAGTTCTAGAACATACTGTTAATGCATTTTCTTAAAACAGGATACGACTAAAATCCAAATGATTTTTTTCCTCAAAACATGCAAGAGACAGCAAATTTTTCAGAACTCCTAAATTAATATTGTCTTAAACAATAATTGAGCTACACTGAAAAGCACCTGTGAGAAAATGGTTTCCTTAAAGCATATTGCCTAGTGCTTTAAAAAACAAAACAAAAAAAACCACCTACAAAACTACCATACTTGGAGAAGAGACTTTTGCAATGCGAGTTCAGTCACCAGAGTAAGGTTCAAGAATATAAGGATTCATATGGCTGCCATTCTGTGCCCCCCCCCCCCGAGGATATGATTTAATGTTAAAGGTAACCCAGTACAATTGCTTGCTGCTGCRGAAAGGTATTCCTGTTTTTGTTCTCTCCTCCTCCCTGCCCCCACAACACCATCACTTGCATTCCTGCAAGCTGAATGAAGTTAGTGATAAATTCATCTAATGGAACTATTCCTCACTTTCTTCAGTGGGTTAGCTTTCTGTTGGATCAGGTGTTACAGTAGCACACAATTAGTGCTCAATTAGAGATAAATTACTTAATCCAATGGAAAAAGCTGAGACTATTCCTTAAACTGCTGCTGATTTACACCAAATTAAGTATAATGTAAAAGTGAACACTGGCTTCTCAGGAAGTCAGGTTTTGGGGACAGTGTCACAGGGGAGTGCTAAGATAGTGCTAGCACCTGAATTTGGTGATGAACTAATTAAGTCTTCCCTAGTCAGGGTAATTAGTGTAAGGCATCTCTAAAGTAACTGCAACTGTTAGTCTATATATCAATGTCTGAATTTTTATAAAGCACTTTATACACTCTGATCACAGGTGTCAACTAACACTTGCTAAAACCATATTTTTAAGGGTGTTGTGAAGTTTAGGTACAGGGAGAAGTCATTAGTGGAGAACAGGATGCAACCTTTTTAAGGCTGTAAGTGCCCAGATACAAAAACTACAAGCAAGTGAAGGGATGGAGCAGCCTTGAGATCAGGAAGAAGGGGAAACTGGAATATTGTAGGACTGCAGCAAGCTGAACAAACAATGACTGGTGGATTAAACTACTAAAATAAGGAGATAGAACACTTGCTGGACAGTCATCTTATTTTGATGGAGAACATGATTTCTTGGGGCAAGGGAGTCTTAGTGTAGCGTTCCCTACATCCACATTGTCATCTTGCTCCTCTGAAAGATGTTACTGCCCTATGGGTGGCAGAACAGAACGTGCATGTCTAAGATCTCCCAGTCAGGCCTGAGTGCAAACCCATCTTCACCAGTAGCCTTAATGATCACTYACCTGTGAACTGGGGCAACTGATGGCTGTGAATCTACTTAATCTTCTGCAGCCGTAGTTACCAAATGTAATAGTGTCCAAAGGGAGAAAGTGGAAATCTGTGCTTCGTAGTTCAATGTTGAATTCAAACTGATTTCTGCCAGCTTTACCAAGCTTCGTTTTCCTCAAGGACTATTCTGCTCAGTCTATCCCTATCTTAAGAGCAATGAGATGGGCATTTTTTGGTCCCCATTAGCTTGTTGGCAAGTAGCTGCTTTCTTACCAACTTTCTAGTGTGTGTACTGGGACTATAAGCTGAATGCCAGCTAGGAGAAGTTACTTTCAAATTTAAGGCGTCTTACCTCCTTTTCTGTACATGCTTAAGTCAGTATTCATGTTGGACTACACCAAAGACAAGTTTGTAAAGGGGAGAACTGGACATCTTTAGGATTTACTAGTAAATGCAGATATTCTTATTCCTTCTTTAAGTAAGTTCCTCAAACTTTCAGACCAAGATTAGTCAAGAGGTAGGAACTTCAGGAAAATTTCTAATTATACTTATTAGGAGTATAACACTTTTTGATATTTGTGTTCTGCCTAGTGATGAGAAATTCGGTCTACGTTTAAAGAATAAACATTGCTGACTATATTGTTGGGTCTTGATTTGTTGCTAATAAGTACCCATGGAGAATCTGTGCTGAGATGGCTAAATAACAAATAATGCTGTAAAGTACCAGCATTTGTACCTAACTTGAATGTAGAATGCCAAATGGTGGCCTACCAACTTGTATTTCAGGTGTTTTACTTGTCTCTTAGTTGTTCCATAGTTTCCATTTGAAGTTCTAAAGTCATGTTTAAAATCAACTCAGAAATATAAATATGTGGCTATAGAACTTGTCAGTTATTTTGCTTAGCTGAGGCTGTAGTAAAATGCAATACTTTCTGAATGGAAGTCTGAAGAAGTTAGAGCAAATGCACCAAGTACTGAATACTAAATTCTCTTTAACACAGCTGGTGAAAATGGCTGAAAATGGAGATGGTGAAAATATGTCTATCTTGGAAAGCAAAATCTGTCAGCAAATTGAGGTATGTTCATTTTATTGTTTGGGATCTGGACTTGGATGTAGTTTTGGAAAAATTAATTGGTAGGGACTTAGCTTGAAGTTATAGTGAGTTGGACTTAAATCTTCTGTTCTCTTAAAAAAAAAAAAAAACAAAAAAACCCCCAAAACCCTGTCTATCACAGGTCTGTGACAGGTATCTAATACATTAAGATCACTCATAAATATAGCATCAGTTTGAAAGTTATTCTTGTCTAGAGTTGCCTGTAAGACTATTTAAAAACAGAAAAGGTTTAACTTGCTAACATTTTAGGCATTAGTTACTTTATAGGCTGGCAAGTAAATGTATCATTAAACAACTTATTACCATGTTCATTGGGGTTATTCCATGTATGCAAATAGGAAGATGCATTTTAATATTTGYATGTCTTAAATTTGGAAAAAACCCTACTCTGGAATCTGTGCTGTTCAGATATTAGCACATTGCATAACTTGCTATTATGACTTACTGCTTTGTAATTTTTTGCTACAAAACGCAACTAAACTTTTGTGCCTGCTTTTGATGAACTTTCTCACTTGAGAGGCTTGGGGGGGTTACCCTCTGGTGAAAAATTGAATGCACCACTTAATGACATCTAGAATAAGGCCTTCTTAACGAAGGACAAAAATACAGCTGTATCTGATACCATCAGCATATGGGGCGATAGTCATTACTTATGAAATAACAACAGAGATTGGAGGAAAAACGGTTGAGAAGGCTAGACTTGAGCTAATGCGAGCTTCAGGTAAACTAGAGGGAGAAGTACTGTAAAATTTGCACTGACCCTTTATAAAGCACAATGATATTGGTGGAAAGACTTCAATTAATCCTGTGGATTAATGTATTTGACCCTAATTAGATGACTGTTAATAAACAAAAGAATAATCTGATGAACATGTCTCTTGTATGAAATGAAATAATTTCTCATCTGTGTGTCATTCTATTCTTCCCATGCTGGACATAATCAGGATGAGAATACAGTAAATAAAAACCTATTTTTTACCTTAAAGTAGTTTCTTGAATGAGACCTAGAATTCTAGCCTAAACAGATGACTTCTCAAGAGTGGAAAATACTGTGTTCTTGCCTATACCTTCCTTAAATAAGGACCAAAATCTGAATCTGTTGGTGACAAATTTGACTTGACTCTGTGGAGCTCAATCAGGTTGATGAATAATTATGTTGGCAGAATAAGTGTCATACCTCTTCTAAACAAAGCTGCAATCTAGCTTTACCTTATTACAGTTCCACTAGATGAAGCACTCTGTTAACAGCTTCTTTGTTGCAACTAACTTTTGGAAAAGTGTCAAATTAAGGCAGGAAATAATAATTTCAGAATTTCTAATTATTTTTATCAGCATCATGAGTTTTCATACATCTCAATCTACTGCAGTAAACTGTCAAATGAAAAAGAACTTTTAAGACTGAACACTCAAAGACATGTATTTTTTTTCTTTCCCCCCTCTCCTTTGCAGTACTATTTTGGTGATCACAATCTACCAAGAGACAAGTTCCTAAAGGAACAGATTAAACTGGATGATGGCTGGGTGCCTTTAGAAATTATGATCAAATTCAACAGGTAAAACAAAGTACAGCGAAGCTGGCTGGATGGGTAACATCCAGCTACTTGCTGCTGTTTTGGGCCGAACATTCCTGGTCTGCATGTACAGCTCCTGTTGCTGTCTTAACATTTGACTTCAGCTTTGCCCATGTGGCTGACATAACCTGTGTTTGCTTACTCAATAGGTTAAGTCGCCTTTCAAAAGATTTTGGTGTTATAGTAGAAGCGTTAAAAAAATCCAAGACTGGTCTAATGGAAATAAATGAAGACAAAACTAAAATCAGAAGATCTCCAAACAAACCCCTTCCTGAATTAAATGACCAGTATAAAACTGCAATTAAAAATAGATCTGTATATGTCGTAAGTAAACTTCTTCCTTTGCTTTGTGCTGTTCTGCATGACTTTACTTTAGCTAGATGGTTTTCAAAGCTTGAATTAACTTATACCCGATAGTCAGGTTTTCAAGCTGTACTTGTCCGTTGCTGTATTACACTAGTAATAAATAGTTCTGTTGAAGTCTCATAGTTTCTGTTGCATGTAATTGAAATTCAGTGTTATCTTGCAGAAAGGCTTTCCAGTAGACGCAACTCTTGATGATATCAAAGAATGGCTTGAGGATAAAGGTCCAGTTGAAAACATTCAAATGAGGAGAACACTGCAGAAAACATTTAAGGTAGCTCTTGTGATGAACAGTTAGACATGGGGCAGGCATGTCTCCTGGAGAACATTCAATATTCAGTTATTCTAATACTTAATGTCTCTGATCATTTAACAGGGATCAATATTTGCAGTTTTTGATAGTGTTGAATCTGCTAAGAAGTTCACAGAGATCCCAAACCAAAAGTACAAGGACACAGAGCTGATAGTGCTTTTCAAGTAAGTTCCCTTAACTGATGTGTGAACTAATAATGCTCAGGTGTGGATTTAGACAAGAACCTGGCTTGACCTGAGCAGTGTAAGTTTCTACACTATTGTACAGGTACCTACAGCTGTACCTTTGTAGACTGGCATCTCAACTTCTAAAGATAGTCTCAACTGTTTCTTTTCCTTAGCTACTGCAATCTTCTGAAGTAATTATAATGGAATAGTGTGATAGGTAGCATTAACTTATTTTATGTTCTGTTGAAGGGAGGAGTATTGTACAAAGAAGAATGAAGAAAGGAAACAAAACAAAGTAGAGGCTAAAGCAAGAGCTAAACAGTAAGTAATTATCAATGGAAGTGTGTGGATTTATCACCTGACCACACTTGAACCAACTCTGAACTGATCTTAAATTTTCTACAGGGAAAAAGAAGAAAAACAGAAACAAGCAGCAGATGCTGAAATGGTATGGATTTCTTAAATCTCTACACCTGAAAACTATCCAATTAATCTTTCATGGGTTTTCAGTCCACAAGTAATTAATACAAATATGCTGCTGCAGCTACATTTGTAGACCTAAGACCTGTGAGCTATTCAGAGCTTCAAGTTCTAGATTATTTTCTTTCTACAAAGTCACTTCAGCTTTTACAACTGAACTACAGTAAGACTTCATTTGTCATGGTTACATTTTGTTTTCAAGAAACTCCTTTTGTTTAAAGGATCATATCTGGAATTAAATTATTAGGTATATTACCTGTTCAGAAGTGATCCTCAATGCATCAAAGGGATGATCTGTGGCATTTACAGGGTCCAGAAAGGATTAATTTTACTATATAGGTTTTTATCCTGAGGTGTCAGCCTTCAAAAGCTGTTTGGTAAATTGTAAGAGTATAACTATCTTATGGGGAAGGAGTGAAAATTCCACATAAATGTGTCAAAATTAAAAGAAGAGAAAAACATGCAGACCTTGAACATGAGCATAAATAAGCTGTGCAGTAAGAATACTTGGCTTACTGACACTGCTAGAGGGATCCACTTCAGTTGCTTATTTATCACTAGAATGTTCTAATAGTTTTAGGGTTGAGGGGAAAAATTGAATACTCAAGTGTGACTTTCTTTAGCAAATTTTTTTTTAATTTTACTTAGAAATCTTTGGAAGAAAAGACAGGATGTCTTCTGAAGTTTTTTGGTGATCTTGATGATCAAACATGCAGAGAAGATCTCCACGCAGTATTTTCTGATCACGGAGAAATCAGATGGATACACTTTGTCAGAGGTGCAAAGGAGGTAAGTAGATTCTTGGACAAGGAGTTAAGATGTTGGTATTAGAATTTGAAACTGAGTGATTAAATGCTTGTGCTCTTACATCATAGTGTAAGGAATTTATTCTTTATTTGAATTGTGGAACTGCTCAATATTTAGAGTGAATTTATTCACTCAAATTCTTTCAGAAGCACAGATAGTCTTCTCACTTGGTAAGGTCAAAACGGAGACTGAGAATGTTTGTTAGGATGGTCTGAGGTTTTTGCCTCAGCCTTGATAGAGTAATGAATTGCTTGTCAGAGTAATGAACGTGCTGAGGTACCCAACAGGATATGTCCATCGTTCTAGCTGAATGTTCTTGCAATAAGACTCAAATGCGAATGACCCTTTTCTTTTTAAGGGTATTATCCTATTTAAGGATGTTGCAAAAGAAGCTCTGGAAAAAGCGAAAGAAGCACATAATGGGAACTTACAACTTCGGAACAAGGATGTTACATGGGAAGTGCTAGAGGGAGATGCAGAGAAAGAAGCTCTAAAAAAAATACTGGAAGATCAGCAAGAATTGCTAAAACAGAAAACAAAAGGTCCTTTTATTGGTTTAAACAGTGTCTTACTAGTTTCACTGTGTGAATGTATAATGATGACTGACTGCAAAGCTTTCTTTTAAGCTTGCTACTTAGAAGTGAATGACAAAGTTCCTGATATCTTAATGTCCCAACAGGACGCAAACTTAAAGGAAAAGGAAGAGGTGGGAAGATGCCTCAAGGTGCACATAAAGGGAAAGTACAGTTTCAGGGCAAGAAAACAAAGTTTGATAATGATGAAGGTGAAGATGATATTAAAACAGGTAAGTCATTTTGTGCACTGAATGTATCATCTTTATTATGTGGGGCTACTATGCTGGCCCATATAATCTGTTTCTTGCAAGTGTTTCAAGGTTGGCCATATACTATAGTATTTCTGTTCTCTGTCAGTATCGGTAAGGGAATTTTAAGGGTCTTCTGCTTTGATTCCTTCCAGAAGCTGAAACTCTCCCCAAAATCATGTTAACTACTAGATGTGGCTGTATTACAGGACTGAAGAGTGTAGCTAGCTGTCAGCAACATTATACAGCTGTGCAAACCTGCTGTCTCTTGAATAGTGCTTTTTTGTTTTTGATAATATGAGAAGACTGATAGTTCTGGACAGTGGTATTTGGCTTGAAAGATGCAAGAACTAAGCTTCTGTTCATTAGATACAGCACCTGCTTAAACAGAACCCAGTCCTACTCAAACCTACTGCTGTTAGATGGTGTTCCTTTATCTTTCCTTCTTACCTCTCTTCCATGAAGCTATACAGGGAAGAAACTCTTCACAGTAGGTACTCTGGAACACTTAAAAGCTTTTAGGTGCAGTAATAAATAATCCTCTATCATAGCAGTAGCTGTGGATAAACCAGAACCCATCCTTGGGCTACATCGTAAGAACACCGTTTCAGTATTTCAGTAAGTTTACTTTTTTGGAAGACTTCAGGTAATATTGAAAGGCTTCCCTTTTATCATAAATAACTATGTATTCAATCTTGCAGAACCAGCAAGTCCCAAGAAGAGACCACTAGAGGAAACTGAAAAAGAAGAACCTGCACCAAAACAGCTGAAAACAGAAAATGGAGACGGAGAGCAGTAATACTAAAATAAAAATCATTGGTTTTATTAGTCCATTTTAAATAGGTTTTAAAGCCATGCCTCAGTTCAGGAGTTTCTCGACAGAAAATCTAATGAAGTCCACTTCAATGTCAACCTACAATGAGAGGAAAGCTTTATTTTGTTGGATTACAGCTYTTTTGTTTAAGAAGCATGCTTAATCTAACATGCTACCCTGGAAGAGTTTTTTTTATATTTATAGTTTTGTTTATACTGTCAGTCCTCTCAAATTCTCTGGTACCTCATTCAAGTGTAAAAGGTTCCATCCTTGAATTGCCTTTGTAATCTCAAAGTTGTATTCACTAGCAGCTGTCAATAAACTGAAAACTTAAACTGTTCACCCCTGAAGCTTGACTGTTCATATAGTATAAAGCTGTAACTGTTAAGTGGCAAAGCTGAGGGACAGACTTCCATCATTAAGTTCAAGTCGCAAAGAAAATGAGTACAGTTGAATAATCAACTTCTGGCCTATGCTATTTTAACATACCTAATTGAACCTTAAATCTTGATCAGTCTGCTCCAGGATTCTCAGTACATATAGTAATGGGATAAGTATTTTGGTATTCTAAACTGACTTTTGGCATCTAAACTCAAAAGCAAACTTCAAAGTCTTCATACTCTTGCACCTTAACTCTATCTTCTATAAGGAGATAGAGTAAGTGCACAGCTTCCTCCTGCCCCCTTTAGGATGGCTCTAAAGGAATTTTACTGTTGAAGTTGTCCTACTACGGCAAAATCCTAGCTACTCTGAAGTCTTTATCACTTAATTCAAAGTTCCAATTGCAGACAGGATTAAGCAGATAACTATTAAATGGTGAGTCAGAGCTACTTGTAGCTTTCTTTACACCTGGTAGAGTGCTGGCTTTCATCTTGTTTGGTGCACAGCTCTGACTTGCATTAAAATGACTCTTCTTCCCTACCCCCCTGCCCAACTACTAAATGTACTAATGACAACAAAACTGAATGCCTTCATAGTGACATCCCAAATGCTGTATCACTGCCCAATATATCTGACCCTAAAACTTTATTATTCAGTAGAATTCATTTACCTAATACAAGATGGAGCTTTTGCTCAGGCAGGTTGGGTTTTACACTTACCGATTTCTTCTTATGAAACTTGTATGATGCTGGTAAGTCATATTTAAGTTCTGTGAACAGTACAAAGAATACTTGTTACATTAGAATGATTAATAGGCAACTTGCACCCTGCACCTATGTTCTTCTATGCTTTCTATTGCCAGCCTCAAAAGGCCCTGGCTGGATGACTGCTTTGACCTCTGGACTAGCCTGACTGAACACTTAACCCAAGTACAGACAGTAAGTGGATGGCTGAGATACAGAAATGCAGTAGTGTCTCAAGCGCTTGTGCAGCTTTCATGTCTTAAGTGTATGGCTGTATAAAGCATCCAACTGGTGATATTTAAAAATAAGGCAGAATCTTGAACAGTTATCAGAAATAATATTTAGGTGACTGCAAGGACAGGATCCTTTTTAAATTTGAGAACTGACGTGCTCTCTGGTTTTGTTATTCAGCAACATAATTTTTTTGAAGCAGGACTTTAACTTCTGCTTGAAAGCAAAATCTAGTCTTTCTCCCACAGGGCAGCAAAAATCCCATTACTCTTATTCTTCTGAGTGTTTTTTTTTTTTTTTTTTTTTTTTTAAAGAATGCTTGCTTCCTGTATCCTAGCAGGTAGGTGGGTTTTTTAACCTTTTCTTTTAAACCTTGCTATTTCATTTTTTTATTTTAAACCATGCAAGTTTACCTCTGCATGTCTGGCTAGTAGTGTGTTCCAGAGATTAGCCACTAAGAAAATATTTTTTCTTTAATTACAAATTAATCTTACCTGCTATAACTTCCATCTTCACTTTCCATTCATCTGCTTTCTTTTGAATGTGCTAGGGCATTAAACAGATGCAGTTATGCTTAAAAAGTGGTTTATACGCCTTTATAACATCTGCACCCCCTACTACTTTAAGAAGCCCCTATACTTTGTTTTACATGTCAAATTATTGTACTGCCTTCCTGTGGTCTCATGTGCATCACTATAAATATTCTGACATGATTAGCATTTAACCAAAGCAAGTTTCATACCCAGTAAAGACATGAACAAATCAGTGAAGCTATGGGCTACTTGATTCAAAACCAACTATGTAATTGGTTAACCCCCCTCACTCTGCTAAAATTAAGGACTTACTTGCCGTGTTGATGTTTTGTGAAGGGAATATACAGCCGTTTTTGCCATTTGTAAAGCAGTTTTCAGAAAAAACATATCCATCCCTAAAAGAGCATTCAAATTATTGGAACTGTTAAATGCAAGCTTAAATTAGTGGCTATTTAAAGATTAGTTTATGCTTCGGTGTCCTTGCCTTTTGCAAAAGGGACAATTTTTTTTGGAGTAATTGGCTATTGTTAGGCTTCTTAGCCTAGACATCTGTGAAACAGCACTGCACGCATTAAGGCATGGAAAGTATTTCTGCAACTTTCCTAATTGCTTTTAGTAAAAGAGAAAATAAATAATAGGGATAAGGAAGAGCTAGTATGGCTTATTTGAAACCACTTCATCACTAGCTACAATGTTGAAATGATTAATCTCTGCTTATGAAACTGATTCCAGATCAGCAAAACTCTGTGGGTCCCATATTGTAAAAGAGAAGGGAGATGTTTCATTAGAAGTATTCCTATTTGTATTTCATTCCTAATCATTTCTAACTAATTTTTATAATTACCAACCTTTATTGTGCTTGGTACCGAAAGGAGGGTTCATAATAACTGTGTCAAAAGTTTCTGACATGCTATCGGACAAAGAGCAAACATCACACTGAACCATGTTGATATTTGTGAGCTCAAATTCTTCAACATTTCTAGTAAATATTTCCAGTGCATCTGCATCTATGTCAAACCCCACACATAATCTGTAAAACAAACCCAAAAGCTACACATTAGTGTTTATTTTGTATAAAAGTATGTGTGTGTTTTCAAAATTTGATTTAAATGCAGTCTCTTTTAAGTTCTGTAGTCCAGAGGCATCTGTGTGCACAACTTGTTTTCTAACTATGAAATACAACAGGCATGCACTACAGAAATTCAGTACTGGTAAAAATAAAAACATGAGCAGCTCTGCTGCCCTTTCCAAATATCTGTTTAAAGTTTTGTGAAAGAAACTTCATGTGTTAATTTAGTGCTTCAGGGAAAAACAAACATTATGACATCCAAATTCAGTGCAGTTGTCTMTCTCTTCCACTATTTGAATGGTCATTGACTGTTTAAACATACTAAACAGCCTAGTTGTGTGCCAAATTAGATACCCAAAATGAGTTTAGTTCAGCATTGCTATGTTACAATTTTATTTTCCACTCTCCACTATACTAGAAGTGACCAGAATCTAATATTAAATACTTACCCTGCTCCTAAAATTGCACTTCCAATGCTAAGCATGCCACAGCCACATCCTAAGTCTGCAACTGTTTTGTTTTCAATATCATCAAAAGTATTGTGAATTGTATAAAGCATACATGCTGGAAAAAAAACCCCAACAGATCAGTAATATCAAATATGCATTCAATTAGTCGATAAAAGTTACTTTCTCCTGCATTCAGAAAACTCTGAACTTCAGGGTTTTTGTCACACAAAATTAAAACGATGCTCTCACTGCCTATGCTTATCCTTTACACTTACAAATTAAAACGTCAAAACATTTTTGAAAAGCAGTAAGACTCTAGGTCTTTGGTCTTTGGGGGAGATTTTATATAGAGCTGTGACTATTAATTTCATGAAAAAACTATGCCTCAAGTTCTGTTTATAAAAGCAATAGACACCATTAGAAAGTGTTCTGTAAGATGTAAGAAATTGGAAAAATCAGAATTAWGGTACAGAAGAGTGTCTGTGCATACACTGCTTACATTCTTATTTCATGACACGTAAAAACCAGTTCAGCTTTCTCATTTACAGATCAACAAGATGTTTCTATCACAGGGTAACTTTGAAATCGACTTACTCGTTTTGGATTGTTTATTAACAGTATACTTTTAATGAAAAAGGCTAACAATTCATTAATAATGGAACACATTCCTGCTGGATACAATTTCTGAACTACTTTTAGTGTAACAGCTTCAAATGAGATAATGCAGTAGAAACAAATATGTAAGCGCTTTTTTAAAAAAGTGCTGATGCAGAAAAGACAAACAAATTACACCAGAGCTACAGTTAACCTCTACCTGCAATATGAGGTCTTGTCGGATACTGTTCCAGGAGTAATTTTGGACTTTCAAAAGTATCAACTTGTTGAAGACAGCTTTCCAGTTCTTTAAACTTTAATTTCTTCATGTTTATAGTTCATCTGAGAAAAATAACGTGCGATCAGCTGTAATGCTCTAACACACGCAAGACGCTATCCTGAGAAACTAGTTTATACTTCAAGTCCCGTGTTACTTCTCGGCAGCTCGCGGGGTGTTTGCGTGCGGCTGCCCGCAGCGAGGCCTGCGGCGGCACCGCGGGGCGCTGC
>NW_020448086.1:1630617-1632028 GCF_003343035.1 Apteryx rowi | reverse complement strand
GCCGCTGCCGGGCGCCGCGCACCCGCACGGGTAAAACACGGCTAAAATCTCCCTTTTTCCTCCCTTAACAAATGTTAGCTTTGAGTGTCGTGCGCTATAAAAAGGATGAAGTTTCTTTAAGTGTTAAGCGTTGGCACTGTGAACGTTAAGTGCTTTGCGAAGCTCCCGTTTCCCAGCCTGGTCTCCCATCACTTTCTTAGTGGTCAAACTGACGACAGTCCCACTAGGAACAGAAAAAAACCTAATGCATTCCTACCCGTCCAGGGGAAAGGAGAATCATTTAAAGAAAAACATCAGATTAACTTATTTTTATCCTTTTTTTCCCCCCCTAGAACTGTGTCGGGAGAGGTGCTGTGCCCTCCCGCACCGAGGTGCGAGAGGAGGCAGCGGGAAGGCCGGCGGCCATCGGCGCAATATTGCGGCGAAGCCAGCAGAGGGAGCGCCGCCCGCGAGGGGCGGGCTGCCTGGTTTCGTCGTGTCAGGCAAAAAAACGGTCTATTTGTGTTTAGGGGCTTTTTAAGTTTTCCCGTACACAGTTGAAAATCTATCTATAGAGATGTAAAAATATTAAACTGAATGTGAGCCGCGGTAATTAAAAAAACCCACAAATCTGATCTCCAGGGGAACGCGCAGCCCGATTCCACAGCGAGGGGCGGGGGGGTAACACGCCGCCCCGCCGAGCCCAGCGCTGCTCAGGCAGGATGGGGCCTGCGGGCGCCCAGTCATTTCAGTTAACGGCAAAGCGCTATTTAATTTCAGAAGCCCAATTCATGTTCCGAAGACTCCTAGCAGGCGCCCCACGGGAGCGGACACGCGTGTCCCGACTCCCCCCTGCCGCTGGGCTCCGGTGGCACTCCGCGGGCGGCCGTTGGCGCAGAAGATGGCGTCCACGCCCGGGCGTCCGGCCTCGCAGCACCCCCCGGCCACGCGCGTCCGCGCTCCGAGGCAGGGCGCACCCCACGGCGCCTCGCCGTTCCCCGCACCCGCCGAAGCTTCGCCCCCTGCCTTGCCGGGCCGCCTGGGCCGCTGCCCCGCCGCGGGGCAGGCGGCGACATTTTGTGGGGCGGCGGCGCGGGGGCAGCGCACCTGCGCGCTGATGGGGCGGCCGCGAGGGCAGAGCGGAGCGGAGGAAGAGGAGGGGAAACGCCGGGGGAGGGGAGAGGCAGTGTCAGGAGGAGGGAGCRGGCGGCTGGCGGCGGGCAGGGTGCCGGTTCCCCGGCTATCGCGAGAGGGAGGCGCCGCGGGGCGGGGAGGGAGGCAGGGCGGCGAGGGGAGCCCAGAGCCGGGAGCCCGGCGCAGCCGTAGCGGCTTCTCAGTTTCCCATCATGGCGGGGGCCGGCGCCAGCGGCCGGGATAAGCGGGCGACGGCGGCGCGGCTGAAGGCGGCGCTGGGCGGCGAGAGCGGCGCGGC